>NC_034598.1:168240-188715 GCF_900095145.1 Mus pahari | reverse complement strand
TAATAGTTAATTTTCAATGCTTCCTAAAGTTACAGGGTAAGGAACAGGACAGAACCCCCAGTTTGTGTCCACAAGTAAATATTTCTAATTAATGACATTGATGCAGGAATTAAAGTTAATGTCTTACCTAAGATCAAAAATTAAATTATAAAAATTTTCTTCAACAGGTTCATCCGTTGTCGTAAGGTAAAAGCAACAATCACTTTGCCAATCCCCATCGTTATCTTCACTATTCTTTATCCTCCAAAAGCAAATTGGTTCGGTCAAACAACACAGGATGAGAGAAAACCTCAGAAGGCAAAAGGAAATATTGAAAGCACACAGCTGCTTCATGTCTGCTAGGATCTAAGATGGAGCAGTTGTGAAATTCGTTTCTTATGCAGACAAACATCACATTTACACATATATGTCTATTCTAAAGCTACTGCTGTCTGGAGAACCACTTATTATATTGACAGTTTCTTTTCATTCATCTTATGTTATGCTCCCTGGATACACAGAAAATTCTGGCCTCAGGCTCTACATCTGAGGTCTGAAAAGTTTTGATCAACTATTTCTGAAATCATGTTTTGAAGATCATGATTTCCATCCTCAGGTGCCATGATTTCATTCATATGCATGGCATAATTATTCCTAAAGACAAACTTCCCCTGCACAGCTTCGACCAGGCCATGTGTCATCGACCATATTATGAACACAATGGATTTCATCAGAACTTCCATAGTAAGACAGAAATTGAAATGGTCATAAAAGTTCCATCTCATTCAGGCATTGTGTTTCATCATGGGACATTATGNCTCCCATTGTCTAGTTTAGGTAAGGGCAGTTGCACATGAAACACTAAGTCAGGAGTTAAGCTTTCTCTGTTGTTCATATACTATTGTATGCTAGAAATGTTTACAAAATCTCCTCAAACTTGCTGTGATTCCTGCCATCTGGAGAACACATCATTATTCTAAACCCAAAATGCCTGGATTTAAAAAGATTTAACACCCATCCTGTCCAATATCAGTACCTGTTCAGACATTCACTGAGTTACTATGCTGATATCTTGCCTGATAATCAGTCCCTGGCAGTCAGTGACATTTAATGAACCATTTTTTTCATTGATGTTTGTTCACAGCTCATTAAGAAGGTAGAGAACAATTTCATATATTTTGCTCAAAGGAAAGATTTTAGGTGTCATTTAAGAGAGAGAATTTTATTACTAATGTTAGTATATACCTTATACTTTTCATTTATGTATAGTTGGCATTTGTTTTGAAATAGTGCTATCTTGGATTACATCTAATTTGGTTAGATTACAATGGGTGACAGAGATGGAGCATTGATTTGGTTTGTAATTCTTTGAACTACATTACTTTTTGCCCATAATATCCACACTGAACTCAGTGGAGTTTTTAACACCATTTTTGGAATGGTTAGTTTGTCACCGGCTTATAATAAAATCTTGCTATGGAGTTTATTGTACTATCATTGTTACTATGGATAAACTTTTGTTTCATACTTTGGTTGAATTATGACTTTTTCAGTTTAAATTTTTCAGTACTTTTGCAAACCTATAGATTGTGTAAATTGAGTGTCCTGCTGTGATATTCTATACTTGTATACTGGGTGGTAATACCATGTCAAATTAACTAGAAATGTGCATGGAGGCTGACTCTTCAATCTATTGTGACTGCTATTCAAATGCCATTCTTGGCTGTGCCAGTCTTTTGGAAGTCATTTGTTGTACATGAGCATTGGACTAGGATTCATACCATATTCACTATATCAAGACTACAGGTCAAACATTCAGGTCATTCACTATTCTTGAATTTGCTCTTGCCCAGATTTAGAGGTAAGGCTCCATGTGGTTTTCTACAGAGATATCCTCCATGTTGCTTGGAACACAAACAGTATTTCTTGAAATTTCTTTTCTTTTTGCCTAAAGCTGACATTATTGACTTGACATAGTGAAAAAATATACACCACACACCACCAAGTCCTTCCTGATTATCAACAGAACCTTTATTTTTCCTTTAAGTTATTCTGTGGGATGGCAAACTTCAGATATTCACTACAGTACTTTACTGGTATACAAAATAAAATTTTCTTCTATGTTTCAAAGATAGTGTTCCATAGCTTCTTTCCAGTTTGTTGTCCTTTTATTTCTTGTTGGAATCAGATATCTGATACCATGTTGTGCTACATGGAACATGTTATACCTCTATAACATGTTCATTTTATAGAATAGTCTTAGAGGTATTGGTGTTGTATTTTCATTAAATGTTTGATATCATTTATTAGTAAAAACTTCTTGTCCTCTTTGTTTCTTTCCCATTAATCGGATACTGGATTTGTTTCTTCAATCACTTGAAACAAGGTTTAATATGGCACAGAAATATGATTTATTCAAAGCATTGAGCAGTTTTGACTATCTGTACTCATCACTCTACATAGATGGAAAGACATGCCCTTTCATGAATGAGATATGCAATAGCAAAGATCTTCATTAACCACAGATATTTGCAAGGCAATGTGATATCCATTGTATATCCTGCACCAAAAATCGTAACTTCACTTTCTTCATTACAAAGAAAATTTCAGTCAATTATAGTCGCTTTATTTATGTAGGAAATAAACATTCCACTTGACACAAATATTGGATCAAAATCTGGCAGTTTCTAACTTGATTACAAATAGGATTTTTGACACAATGTATCATAATTGGCATAACATATTACTTCAGGAACACTCAAAGCACATAGCTATGCAGTTTTGATGATGGTGATGATTCTTTCAAGTTGTCCCCTTAAAACCTTTAAACCATAAAACTCAGCTTTCATTAAAAAGAGTCCTATATCTCTTTCAAGCTTCATTGTCTCATATAATGAATCATACTAATATGGAATACCAAAAATAGAATTTCAATATTCTATACAAATTTTATACCTGAAGACCTACACTCTGAATGTTTGAAAGCAGGGTGTGCCTCCCAGCCCTGAGAGCCAACCTGTCTAACAGGAGTTCTTCCGTAACTAGGAACATAGGTGAGGCATTTGGCTGAATACAATTTGGGACCCACACAGAGACCAGCACATGAAGTATCTATCCAGTGCTTTCTGAGCCCCATTGTCCTTCAAGTCTGTTCCTCCAACTAAAACTACAGCAGATCGATATGCCTGCCCCAGACCCCAAAGCCAACCTGGATCCCAGGAGGTCTGCCTGAGATATGCAATGGCAAAGATCTGCATTAACCACAGATATTTCCAGAGACACAGTGATACATGATAGTTTCACTAAGCAGGGACACTGAAGACCTGTCCTAACCAGAGGCAGCACTTCCTGACACCCTGGAGGCCTGCTCAAACACAGGTCACACAACTCTGTCTCCAAAGAGGCCTTCTCTAGTCTGAGATACTAAAGTCAATTAACACCAGAAATGAACAGATGGTGAAAGACAAATGAAAGAACATAACCAATAGAAGCCAATTTAATTTGACATTATCAGAGTTCAGCTCTCTTACCCTGGATACCCAAACACACCTGAAGATCAGGATTCTGACCTAAAATGGCATTTTATGAAGACAACAGAGTCCTTTAATGAGAATAAAATAACCCACTTAAAGAGTGAAAATCATAAGCAAACAAGTAGAAACCCTCAGAGAGGAAACAAATCACTTGAAGAAATATAGGAAAAATACAAGTCAGAGGGTGATGGAATGGAAGGAAATAGACTAAGACCTAAAAATGTAAACAGAAACAATGAAGAAATCAAAAACCTCTTAAGCACCTTCATCAGATTCCAGAAACATACAGGTAAGCTTCTCTTGCCGCACCCATCTTTCCTACCCTCTGACCCCTCTGAACAAAGACAAGTTGCTCTCAGCAGCCTGATATCCCAGAAAGGCCTCCATTCCCCTGCCACCCCTCTACCCACCTTCATCTGATTTAAGGCTTCTGAAACATACAGAACTGAATTTCTGGAAATAGACAGCACAAGGATACCCTTCAGATGCCCACCACACCAGGATCAACAAGGTACACACATTCCCTATACTCAGTACAATAAGAACATCCATGAACCAAAACATTCCAGATGGCTAAGAACTACAGAAAGAACACAATCAACAAACTACAAGGATATATGACACCTCCGAAGAAGACCTACACCAATGCAGCAAGTATTGGGTATTATGAAATGACCTTAATCTAGTAAAGATGATAGAGGCCTTTAAATAGGAAATGAATAAATCTATTAAAGAAATACAGGAAAATACAACCAAATAGAGAGAGGTCTTTAAAAGGGAGACAAATAAATTCCCTAAACACATACATAAAAAATACAATTAAACAGGTAAAAGAAGTGAATACAACTCTTCAGTATCTGAATGTTGAAATCCTGGAGATTGAAAACCTAAGGAATAGTACAGGAACAACAGAGACAACCATCACCAACAAAATACAGTAGATGGAAGAGAAAATCCTAGGCATAGAAGATACAATAGAAGAAATTGATATTTTGGTTAAAGAAAATGGGAAATCTAAAAAATTTCTGACCCAAACCATACATGACTTCTGGGATATTATGAAAAGACCTAACCCAACACTAACAGAAATCAAAGACATTGAAGAGTTCCAGTTCCAAGGCTCAGATAATGTCAACATAAACATAGAACAAAATTTCTCCCCACTTAAAGAAAGAGATGCCTATAAAAAATATAATTAGCTTATAGAACAGCAATTAGACTGAACCACAAAAGTAATTCTTCAGGGCACACAATAATAATAGAAAATCTACAGAAAAAAGAAAGAACATTAAAAGCAACAAGGGGAAAAGGCCACTTAACATACAACCTCTGATAGGTCTGATAGGCAGATATATCAGAATTACACCTAAGTTGACAACAGATACTCTAAGAGCTAAAAGAACCAGGCCAGATATCTTGCAACCTCTAAAAGTACACAGGTGCCAACCTAGACTACTACAACCAACAAAATGCTCACTTACCATCCTACAGGGAAAATAGAAGATATTTCAATACAAATCCTAATTCAAACAATAACTATTCACAAATACAACTCTACAGAAAATACTAGAAGGAAACTCCAAACCATGAAGGATAAATACATCCACAAAAAGAGGGAAAATAAAAAATTCTATACAGACAAAAAGAAACAATGAAAACATGCACACACATACCACCACCACCACCACGACAACATCAACAACAAAATAAGAGGAAATAAGAATACCTGATTTTTAATGTCTTTTAATATCATTGATCTCAATTCCCATATAAAAATACAGAGGCTAACAGAATGAATGCTAAAACGGGATATTTCATTCTGATGCATAAAAGAAACACAACTCAGAAATAAAGATAATCATTTTCTCAGAATAACTGCTTGGGACAGAGGTAGGGGGCACACGGCACACAACTGCTCCATCTTAAAACCTAGCAGACATGAAGAAACTGCATGCTTTCACTATTTCCTTCTCACTCCTGAAGTTTTCTCTCATCTTGTGCAGTTTGACTGAACCTAGTTGCTTTGGGAGGATACAGAGTAATGAAGATAATGATGGAGTTTTGTGAAGTGACTGTGGTTTTGTTCTTTTCACACATGAGGGACCTATAGAAGAAAATTTTTATAATAATGTTATCAGTTTTAGGTAGGTCATTAATTTTGTTTCCTGCTTCAATGTCCTGAATTACAAATATGCAACTGTGTACACAAACTGTGGGATTGTGTTCTGTTCTTCCCAAGTAACATTAGGAATGACTGAAAATTATATAACATAGCAATCACTATTTTAATATTTTCAAATGTGTCACCATTTAGCTTTGTTTTAGTACATTGGGCACCAATTAACATAGCTAATAGCAACAGATGTGCTGAAAGAGTGTGAGAGAGATGAACATATTTCATATAGAGAAAAGATCTCAGTGCTCAGATATCAATTAAAGGATGGCAAAGAATTAGGAAAACTGAGGTTTTAAAAGAAATCTGATTAATTTTTTAGTAAATTGACACAGTAAATTTTACATTAAAATATAACACCAAACTGTTGTGTAAATGAGCCTAAAGGATAATAATCTGATTATCTGGTATATTATATTATTTAATATATTTAGAAATGGATACATACATTTAATGAAAGGTATCTTAAAATTATTGTTGCGTTTGAGAAACTAACATTTGAAAATATAAATAGTCTACAAACATCATGGAACTATCATTACTGAAAAATTTTCTTATTGTGTATGAAATTAGCATTGTAAAAATTAATTATTTTATGTATTTACATTCCAAATATTGTCTTCCTCCTGGTCCCCCATTCCAGAATTCTTTACCCCGTACCCTCTAATTATCCTTTCAGAGGGTGCTCCCCCTCACTCTCACTGCCTCATCCCCACCCCATCCCTCCAGACCCTCCTGTACCTCTCCCTTGCAACCTCCCCCACCCCCCCAGGATCCCTCTTCCCTGGGACATCAAATCTCCATAGGATTATGTAATCCTCTCCCACTGAGGCCAGACAAGTTATTCCTGTGTTAATATGTGCTGGTGGCCACTGACCAGTTCATGTTTGCTCTTTTTTTTTTTACTAAGGCTGGTTATTAATAATAAAAAAATGAACATTTTCATAGTTTGATTTCAAAGGATTTTTCCTATTTTGATTTTTTTTTAAATTTTCTTACTGATTACATAGGAACATGGATAGTCTTTTTTTAAAAAAAATAAACTGATTATAGGACACTTCATACAGACATGTTGCGAGCCATAATGGGACAAGCTAATAACTAGCAGATGATCGTCTTGAAGTGGTCTGCCTCGGATTATTCTATAATCTGTGAGAGGTGAGCCCTTATTAAGCAAGGCTGTGAGGGACTCATTTTAGGAAAGATTCCTGCTATTAATATGTTTTCCTGTTATTATTAAACATATATAACAATCAATAAATAATAGCACATCCCTTTGGAGCAGATCTCTGCAGATCCACAAAGACGTACTGTCTTTTAGAGATGCTATATAGACAAATAGATGACTTAAGTGTTAATGATGATCCTATAAGAATTTCTAAAATTATATTTGTGATTATTAAGCTTTTTTTTTATAATGGGACTGTTATTAGGTCCTTTTCTGATAGTCAAGACTGCAATGAGAACTCTGCCAGTCTAAGTGTCACCAGTTAATTGCTCTTAGATGGTAACCAGACTTTCTCCTACTCAGAGCACATTCCAAGAGGTTGTAAAAAATTAACCAAGGTCATATAAAGGGAACTAATGATTTATTATAGGTGCTAGGACAGAAGATAAAATACTGACTGAGTTTATGTATACAAAATATCACTTATAACTTAGTTATGGTTTTAAACCTTCATTGAACCTGTGGAGCTGAGACAGGTGGTGGATGTTTAGCTAGATAATTACTTCTAATGGATATGCATGTAAATATTCGCTGTTGTAAACTTCTATTTCAATTTATGATTTGATTTTTTGTGTGAATTTATGATGAACTTTTTAACATGTGATTATGTATTCTGAATGATGTTTAAGGACTGAGGACAAAGAGAAGAGTCAGAACTGAGGAACTGGAGTGAGAGGAGCAGACATAAGAACTGAGTTTAGAGAGGAACTGAGCTGAGGAGAAGTTTTTAGACAGAACACTTTTTAGATTAGAAGGAAAATGCAGAGTGAAGTAACTGAAAAGATATAGGTAACAAAACAGTGAGAGAGCAATGTGCAGAATGCAGAGGGAAAGAGAAAAAAGAAGACATCGAAGAGAACAGAAGGAGCAAGCAAGCTTCTTATCATGGGGCAGAACAGGTCCCATGGTAAGGACAAGGCAGGTTTAGTCTTATTAAAAGAAACAAAGTTTTTTTCTCACAAACATGGGTTTAATTCATTTAGAATTAAAAGGGTAGAAGCCTTTTCTTTCTCTATGTAATAAAGATTGGAGCACATTTTTCATCCAGAATGAGTGAGTTCTTTCTGCACCAGTGCTTGGTCTTTTGCTACATATGCATATGTAAGGATGTGTGTGTAAGAGTGTAACTGTGAGAATACAAGCAAGCTGGGCCCAACTGAGTTTGAATGAAAATGAATAAATGAGCATGAATGAAGATGAATATGAATTTAAGTTAGATTATGCATATTTGCTTATGTAAAAGTTTTTCCTTCTTCTAGTGTTATTCTCTCTTCCTGGTTCAATAGGAGTTTATTGCTCCAAACTTCCCCCTAGCCTGGCAAGCAAGAGGTATCTGGACAATAGGGAAAAGGCTCTAGTAATTAACCCTTTACTTAATCTCCAGCTGTTTTAGGATAAGGAGCTAAGGGACAGTTTCTAGCCTCAGAGGATAACAGAAGGCAGGTCAGCTTCAATAGCATAGTAACTTAGACTTAGATAAGTAAACTTTTTATTATACAGTAACCTTAAATTTCTCATAAGACAAAGTCTTACCCCAGAAACTTGTAAGATAAAGTCTTACCACAGAATCTTGTAAGACCCTAAGTCGGAGGGAAGGAAAAGTTCTACTCTATCTGGGGAAAGGCAAAAGATTCTTCTCTCTCTCTTTCTCATTGCTTTCTCCTCAGTGCTTATACATCTTCCACAATACATGATCACATGTTACAAAGTTCATCACAAGTTCACACAAACAAATCAAATCATAAATTGAAATAGATGTTTACAACAGTGAATGTTTACATGTATATCCATTAGGAATAATTAGCTAAATATCCATCACCTGTCTCAGCTCCACAGGTTCACTCAAGGTTTAATACCATAACTATGTTATTAGTGAAGTTTGGTATAGTTTTAATTCATGTGCAAAAATTATTAGATTTGATTGATATTTTTAAAAGTTCTTGAAATTTACTGTTAGGGAGTTGGAGTGGATCCCGATACTATTGAGGAAAGAGGGTGAATATGATTCAAATACACTATGTGAAATTCACAAAGAATTAATAAATTGTTATGAAAAATGAAGTAAACTTTTTTCTTTGGGATACCTCACCCTGGATGATATTTTCTAGTTCCATCCATTTGCTTAAGAAGTTACACGGAGAAAAGGTTCTCTAACATGTAATAAGGACACATGCTCCACTATGTTCATAGCAGCCTTCTTTATAATAGCCAGAAGCTGGAAAAAACCCAGATGAACCTCAACAGAAGAATGGATACAGAAAATGTGGTACATTTACACAATAGAGTACTAGGCAGCTACTAAAAACAATGAATTTATGAAATTCTTAGGCAAATGGATGGGTCTGGTGGAAAGCATCCTGAGTTAGGTAACCCAATCACAATCGAACACACATGATATGCACTCACTGATGAGTGGATATTAGCCTAGAAGGTTGGAATACCCAAGATACAATTTGTAAAACACATGAAACTCAAGAAGAAGGATCAAACTGTGGATACTTTGATCCTTCTTAGAAGGGGGAACAAAATAATCATGGAAGGAGTTACAGACACGCGTTCAGAGCTGATACTGAAGGAAAAACCACCCAGAGACTGCTCCACCTGGACATAGACAACTACCAAACCCAGACACTATTGCAGATGCCAACAAGATTTTGCTGACAATACCCTGATATAGCTGTCTCCTATGAGGCTATGCCAGTACCCAGCAAATACAGAAGTGGATGCTCACAGTCATCTATTGGATGGAGCACAGGGTCCACAATGAAGGAGCTAGAGAAAATACCCAAGGAGCTGAAGGGGTCTGCAGCCTTATAGAAGGGGCAACAACATGAACTAATAAGGGCTAAGAGCTCCCTGGGAATAAACCACCAATCAAAGAAACACATGGTGCGACTCATATCTCTAGCTGCATATTTAACCAAGGATAGCCTAGTTGGCCATCAATGGGAGGAGAGGCCCTTGGTCTTGTGAAGATTCTATGCCAAGTATACCAGGGTCAGGATTTGGGAGTGGGTGGTTTGGGGAGCATGGGGAGGGGGAGGTGATAGAGGATTTTTGGAGAGGAATCTAGGAAAAGGGATAGCATTTGAAATGTAAATGAATAAAACATCTAATTAAAAATATATTAAAAAAATCAAATCATAAACTGAAATAGAAGTTTACAACAGCGAATGTTTACATGCATATCCATTAGGAGTAATTATCTAGCTAAACATTCATCATCTGCTTAGCTCAACAGGTTCACTCAGTGTTTTAAACCATAACTAAGTTATTAGTGAAGTTTTATATAGATAAACCCAGTCAATACTTTATCTTCTGTCCTATCACCTATAATGAATCATTAGTTCCCTTTATATGACCTTGGTTAATTGTTTTACAACCTCTTGGAATGTGCTCTGAGTAGGAGAATGTCTGGTTATCATCTAAGAGCAATTAACTGTTGACATTTGAGAGACCAGTAGTGTTCTCATTGCAGTCTTAACTATCAGAAAAGGACCTAATAGCAGCCCCAGTATAAAAGAGCCTAGAAATAATTTTAGTAATTCTTATAGGATCATCATTAACGCTTAAGTCATCTATTTGTCTGTATAGCATCTCTACAGGACAGTATGTCTTCATGAGTCTGCAGAGATCTGCTCCGAAGTAGTGTGCTATTACTTAGTGATTGTTATATATGCTTAATAATAACAGGAAAAGCATATTAATAGCATGAATCTTTGCTAAAATGAATCCCTTATAGCCGTTTCTTAATAAGGGTGACCATTATATAGATTATATAATAATCCAAAGCAGGCCATCTCAAGACAATCACCTGCTAGTTATTACCTTGTCCCATTATGGCTCCTGACACAGCAGAGTCTTTGTTTTCTGGTTTAGTCTCATGAAGAGAATTCTGGTCAAGCATAGGAAGCTTAAAATGATAAAAGTACAAAACATATGTTTCAAGTAATAATAAATGGATCCCAGAATATGAAATGAAGCTGAATCCTTTGCTCAAGGAAATACAGATATTAAGGGTGTGGTGATCTCAGGGCAAGTTTCCACCAAGATAATCTTATTGTTTATGTTTGCAGTGGAACAAGGAATAATTTGGACTTAATTTGGAATGCACAACAATCTAGAAATGAAGGGCACACTTCTGATCCAGATCTTGAGGCTAGAAGACACATGCTTTTGATCTGGATGTTGAAGAATAGTGACCATGAAAAGTATAGGCACTGACATGGTGGTAAAAAGATTGAATTCCTGGAGTCAAAGACCATAAAATCTCTGAGTTCAAGCCCAGTCTGGGAAAGAACAAGTTCTAGGTGAAGAAAATCTTAAGCCCAGTCATGGTGGTAAATACCTTTATTCCTAACACTCAGGAGACAGAGTCATGCAGAGCTCTGTGTTCAAGATCAATCTACAGAGCAAGCTTCAAAATTAACAAAGTTGGAAAACAGAAAGCTGGTAATAGAGTAAGGGGGGCCATTCCACCACCAGCAAGTGACAGAATTCAGCAGCTTCAGCCATGTGGCTCTGGCTTTAGAGTGATGAATACAAGGTACTTCTGGGACAGTTGATGCTGGTTAGCTAGAGCTAAGATATTAGCAGTGAATAACAAGAGACCAACATTAATGAGGTGAAATCTTCTGGGAAGTGGTTTCTGAGATGACAAATAAGCTGTCTTCCAGAAATAGCCAAGGTAGGAGCTTGAGCTACAGCTACAATAAGTAAAGTGTGAGAATCGCCCAAATGATACTGATTTTGAAGGTATGAAGTGGTCACAGACAGCAGCTGAGGATTGGCATTTGAGATAACTGGGAAGGCTATTGGTAAAGGTTCAGTCTCAATTGTAGTTGATGTCCAAGACCTAAAGGAGTCATTCAAAGAAGTTGAGATTTGGTACTATGAAGAGAGTCTATGTGTGGGTATTGGTGAAGCCTAGTTGCAGAAGTTCCTAGAGTACTGAGGATGCCAGTACCATTGGATAACCACCAAGAACAGCAGCAGCAGTGGAGTGGAGTTAACCAGAGCCTAGAGTACTACAGAGGGCAGTGCTGGAGAAGTGACACAGAACCCTTAGAAAAGCCAAGAAAATCATTTGTGGATCCTAGATGTTGGAACAAGAAGCTGTGACATTGAAGTTGACTTGGAGACCCAAGATATTAAAGATGTCTGATTCTGTGGAATTAGAAAACAAAGGCTATTGTGTAACAGTTTTACTTTATAGGACTGTAATCTAATTCATGGATACCATTCAGAGATAAAACAACTATTTATGGATTTTTGTCAAAGTAAAAATTACTGTATCAGAGTCACTTATTTGTGGGAAATCTTAAGTTGTATTCAACGCTAAAGATGTTCAATTTCCAAAGCTTATTTCAGGAAAGGTAGCATCTACAAAGTAATTTATCCTATCTTGAAGTACAAAGTTTAATGCAATTGGAGAGAAAGTTTCATGTTTTAAACATCCTTAATTGTCCTTATGCTTTTTAGAATACCAGCAAGAAGATATGAGGGTTTTTTTTGGTAATGTATTTTGCAACTGATGAAATCAACAAGAACCCTTAGCTTTTACCCAACATGTCTTTGATATTCTTTCTCATTGTTGGCATGTGTGAAGATACATTGGGTTATATAGATGAAAAATATTCTCCACAAAAAATAGATTGGATTTTATTAATTATAACTGTGGAATACCACAAACATGTGACATACAAATTACAGGACCGTCATGGACAACATCCTTAAAACTGGCAATTAATTCTAGGAACCCAAGATGAGAATGTGTGGCACTGGATAAGTTAACATTTTTATATAGGTACCTTGAAAGAAAACTTGGTCAGGATGGATTTATGTGTATGCTGCTTTACATGTATTGTAAAGGATTAAATAATCAAAATGTAGATATAGTGGAGAAACCGGCAAAATGTTTTCTAGAACATTCAGACTTGTCAGTAATAGTCTAGAATCTAATAGTAATATATCTGATATTTATAGGATAGTCTTACTATCCTTAATTGGAGTTCTGAAAAGTAAGTAATGTTACTTGTATATGAGTCTAAACTTCCTTACAATCATATTCCTCATTTGGATGTTTCATCCTCTTTCTTCATCCATAGGTTTTCTTTGAACCATTTAATCCTAATCTGAGTGACCACAATCAGTTTCCATACATCCATCAGGTAGCCACTAAGGACATGGTCTCCTTGATGCTTCATTTTAAATGGACGTGGATAGGCCTGGTTATCTCAGATGATGAACAGGGTATTCAATTTCTTTCAGGCTTGAGAGAAGAAATTCAAAGACATGGAATCTGTTTAGCTTTTGTTAATATGATTCCAGAAACCATGCAGATATACACGACAAGTGATGAAATATATGATAAACAAATTATGACATCATCAGCCAAGGTTGTTATCATTTATGGTGAAATGAACTCTACTCTAGAAGTCAGCTTTAGAAGATGGGGATATTTAGGTACTCAGAGAATCTGGATGACAGCTCATAATGGGATGTTATCACAAATGAAAAAGATTTCATTCTTGATTTCTTCCATGGGACTATCACTTTTGCCCACCACAATGGCAGGATTGCTAAATTTAGCAATATTTTTTGTAAACAATGAACACTTCCAAATACCTAATAGATGTTTCTCAGACCATACAGGATTGGAATTATTTTAATTGTTCAACCTCTAAGAACAGAGTTAGGAAAATGGAATATTTTGCACTCAACAACACAGTGGAATGGATATCACGACACGAAATTGACATGGTCCTGAGTGAAGAAGGTCACAATTTATATAATGCTGTGTGTGATGTAGCCCACACCTACCATGAACTCATTCTTCAACAAGTAGAGTCTCAGAAAATGCCAAAACTCAAATGAGTATTCAATGACTGTCATCAAGTAGTGTTTCTTACTTTTCATTATCCATATATTTATCAATGTGATATTTCAAATGGTCACAGAGAAACTCACAATCATTTGTTAGATATTATTCACTCAGACTAAAACTTACTTTTCTTTTAAAACTTAATATTATTTGTAATTCATTTATAACTTCCATATTCCATTCTCCCCCCCCACCCCCCACCCTCCCACTGCTTCACATTCCACACCTCCTCCCCACCACACCCTGTCTCCACATTGATGCCCCCACCCTCCAACCCATCTGACTTCTATACTCCCTGGGGCCTCTAGTCTCTTGAGGGTTAGGTGCATCATCTCTGAATGAAAATAGACCTGAAAGTCCTCTACTGTATGTGTGTTTGGGGCCCCATATCAGCTGGTGTAGGCTGTCTGTTTGGTGGTCCAGTTTTTTGTTTGTTTGTTTGCCTTTTTTGTTTGTTTTTCTTTTTTGAGATAGGGTTTCTCTGTGCAGTCTTGGATGTCCTGGAACTCACTCTGTAGACCAGGCTGGCCTCAAACTCAGAAATCCTCCTGCCTCTGCCTCCCAAGTGCTGGGATTAAAGGCGTGTGCCAACACTGAGCCTGGTCCAGTTTTTGAAAGATTTCGGAGGTCCAGATTAATTAAGATCTCCCTTTTCCTCAATTTCTTTCAGCCTTCCCTAATTCAACAACATGGGTTAGCTGCTTCTGTCCATTGGATGGGTGCAAATATCTGCAACTGACTCAGCTGCTTGTTGGGTCTTTCGGAGGGCAGTCATGATAGATCACTTTTTGTGAGCCTCAGCAATAGTGTCAGGCCTTGGGACCTCCCTTTGACCTGGATCCCACTTTGGGCCTATCATTGGACCTTCTTTTCCTCAGGCTCCTCTCTATTTACATCCCTGTAATTCTTTCATACAGGAACAATTATGGGTCAGACTTGTGACTGTGGGATGGCAACCCCATCCCTCAATTGTTGTCCTGTCTTCCTTCTGGAGGTGGGCTCTATAAGTGTCCTCTCCCTACCTTCAAGCATTTCATCAAAGGTCACTCCTTGTGTGTCCTGGGAGTCTCTCACCTCTCAGGTCTCTGGTGCACTCTGGGGGGTTTCCCAACCTCCTATTTCCTGAGGTTTCCTGTTTACATACTTTCTGCTGGCCCTCAGGGCTTCAGTCCTTTTCCCTCACCCAATACCAGATCAGGTTCCCCACTTCCCATGCACTTTCCCCCACAAGTCCCTCCCTCCCTCTCTCCCCACTTATGATTGCTTTCTTCTCTCTCCCAAGTGAGATTGTGATGTTCTCACTTGGGCATTAAAGCTTCTCGAATCTATTGAATTCTGTGGAATGTAACTTGTGTATTCTGTATGTTATATTTTTTTGTTTTTGTTTTGGCTAATATCATCTTATTAGTGAGTACATACCATGCATGTCCTTTTGTGTCTGAGTTACTTCATTCAGGATATTTTCTAGTTCCATCCATTTGCCTGCAAAACTCGGGATGTGCTCATTCTTAATAGCTGAGTAGTACTCTGTTGTGTAAATGAACCACAATTTCTGTATACATTCTTCTGTCATGGGACATCTAGGTTGTTTCCACCTTCTGGTTATCACAAATAAGGCTGCTATGAACATAGTGGAACAGGTGCCTCTGTGGCATGGTGGGCCATCTTTTGGGTATATTCTCAAGAGTGGTATAGCTGGGTCTTTGGGTAGATCTATTTGCAATTTTCTGAGGAATCTCCAGATTGATTTTCAGAGTGGTTGTACCAGTTTGCTATCCCACCAGCAATGGAGGAGTGTTCCACTTTCTCCACATCCTCTCCAACATGTGTTGTCACCTGGGGTTTAGAACTTAGCCATTCTTACTGGTGGAAGGTGGAATCTCAGGGTTGTTTTGATTTGTATTTCTCTTATCACTAAGGACTTGGAACATTTCTTTAGGTGCTTCTCAGCCATTCAAGATTCCTTAGTTGTGAATTCTCCGTTTTGTTCTATACCACATTTTTTTTTTTTTTGATTGGGTCGTTCGGTTTTTGGAGATCAGCTTCTTGAGTTCTTTATATATTTTTGATATTAGCCATGTATTGAATGTGGAGTTAGTGAAGTTTTTTTTTTTCCCCAATGTGTAGGTTGCTGATTTGTCTTACTGACTCCGTCCTTTGCCTTATAGAAGATTCCCATTTTTATGAGGTCCCATTTATCAGTTGGAGTTGGAGTTCTGTTTAGGAAATTTGCCCCGTGCCAATGAGTTCAATCTTTCCCACTTTCTCTACTATTAGATTCAGTGTATCTGGTTTTATGTTGAGGTCCTTGATCCACTTGGACTTGAGCTTTGTACAAGGTGACAAACATGGGTCTATTTTCAACCTTCTACATACAAACAGCAAGTTAGACTACCACCATTTATTGAAGATGCTTTCTTTTTTTCCATTGTATATTTTTGGCACCTTTGTCAAAAATCAAGCAACAGTAAGTATATGTTTTCATTTCTGGGTATTCAATTCTATTCCATTGATCAACATGTCTGTCTCTACCAATATCATGCAGTTTTTATCACTATTGCTCTGTAGTAAAGCTTGAGGTCAGGGATGGTGATTCCCCCTGCTGTTCTCTTTTTGTTAAGAATTGTTTTTGCATGCCAGAAAGATTTTACTGAAAGGACTCTGATATAGCTGTCTCTTGTGAGGCTATGCCAGTGTCTGGCAAATACAGAAGTGGATGCCCACAGTCATCTATAGAATGGAACACAGGGCCCCCAATGGAGGAACTAGAGAAATTACCCAAGGAGCAGAAGGGGTCTGCAACCCTATAGGTGGAACAACAATATGAACTAATCAGTACCCCCACAGCTCATGTCTCTAGCTGCATATGTAGCAGAGGATGGCCTAGTCGACCATCATTGGGAAGAGAGGCCCCTTGGTCTTGCAAACTTTATATGCCACACACAGGGGAACGCCAGGGCCAAGAAGTGGGAGGGAGTGGGTAGGAAAGCAGGGCAGGGGGAGGGTATAGGGTACTTACCGAATAGCATTTGAAATGTAAATGAAGAAAATATCTAATAAAATATATGAACAACAAGAAAACTAAAAAAGTAAATAAATAAATATTTTTACTTAAAAGAAAAAAAGAATTTTTTTTCAATTCTGGGATTTTTGCCTTTCCATATGAATTTGAGAATTGCTCTTTCCATATCTTTGAAGAATTGGTTTGGGATTTTGATGGGGATTACATTGAATCTATAGATTGCCTTTTGTATGATGGCCATTTTTACTATGTTAATTCTTCCAATCCATGAGCATGGAAGATCTCTCCATTTTCTTATATTGTCTTCAATTACTTTCTTGAAAGATTTGAAGTTATTGTCATACAGGTCTTTCATTTGTTTGGTTAGAGTTACCCCAAGATATTTTATGCTATTTGTGGCTATTGTGAAAGGAATTATTTCCCTAGGGTTTTATTTTTAATTTTTTTATTAGATATTTTCTTCAAACAAAAACAAAAACAAATCTGTGTAATTCCATGCATTTTTGGATTACGCATAATGACATATTCTCTAAATCACAGGAATCACAGGAAGTTTGAGGAGATTTTGTAAACATGAGTAGCATACAATAGTATATGAACAACAGAGCATACTCAACTTCAGGCTCACTGTTGCACGTAAGTCTGCCCTTCCCTACACTAGACTACTAGACAATGGAAGACATACTGGCCCAGTGTTCAACTCAGTCTGACTGATATGCAACATTTATGACCTTTTCAACTTTTGTCTAACTATGGAAGTTCTGAGGAAATCCATTGTGTTCATACATATGGCTGTTGACACATAGTCTGGTCCAAGTTGTCAAGGAGAAGATTGTCCTTGGAATTTATACCATGCATATGAATGAAATCATGGCACCTGAGGATAGAAAACATGATCTCCAAAACATGTTTTCAGAAATATGTTGGTCATAACTTTTTCAGACCACAGATGCAGAGCTTGAGGTGTGAATTTTCTCTGTGTATCCAGGGAGCATGGCATAGGATGAATGGAAAGGAGCTGTGAATATAATAAGTGTATCCCCAGACATAAGAAGCCTTAAAACAGAATCATAGGTGTAAATGTGTGTATGATGTTTGTCTTCATAGGAAACAGATTTTACAACATCTCCATCTTAGATCCTAGCAGACATGAAACAGCTGTGTGCTTTCACTAGTTCTTTTTTGCTCCTGAAGTTTTCTCTCATCTTGTGCTCTTTGGCAGAACCCATTTGCTTTTGGAGGATAAAGAATAGTGGAGATATAGATGGAGATTCTCAAAGTGAGTGTGGTTTTCACCTTTGGACAATGGAGGAGCCTTTTGAAGACAATATTTATAAATTAGTTTTTAATTTTAGGTAAGTCATTAACTTTATTTCCTGCATCAACGTCATTAAATAGAAATATTTAGCTGTGTACACAAACTGTGCATTCTGTCCTGTTCCTCCCCCTGTACTTTAGGAACCACTGAAAAGTAATTATTACATCAATTACTATTTTAATACTTTGAAATGTGTTTAGTTTAGTTTAGCTTTAATACATTCAGTTCCAGTTAATAATGCTGGACAATGAGGTAGTATGGAATCCCTATGTTGAGTCTTTGTTGATATCATATCTTGAAAGATGTCTCTTCATCTGCCTTGAATACACAATTCCCACCTTTGAAAAGAGCTAAATAGGAAGAGACTGCATCACTGCCTATACTCACTTGTGTGCCAATGATTCCTGTATGAGCATGCATCTAAATGCCTTCATAAAAATGTTATCTAACTTTGATCTCCAACAATTGGTCATCAGTTCATACATTGAAATATTTGTGTATATGTTGGTCTACTATACCTGATTACATGGATAACATTACATATATTCTGGTGAATATACATATACTTTGCTTTAAAAAGTCTTTAAATGAGCCCCATCCTGCATTTCTGGATTTGATACTGAATGTGGAAAAAGATCACCAGGCTTCATATTCTGTTACCAGAATAATCTTTTGTCCAATTACATAAATGCCCAGGCACACATTAGGCTTATTAACAGTATCAGATTGAGGGGCAATATTTATATTAACTACTGAATGAATATAACATTAGAGAAAATCCAGGAGAATAAATGTACTTCTTGTGGATAAAAAGGTGTTCTCAATGTGGCTATGAAGTTCTGAGATCCCAAATGTGAGATGTTATCATTTGAGGCTGCAGATCATGAAGGAAGGAGTGTTGAAATCACCCAACTTTTAGCTAATCAATGTGCCTGCGACCTCTTTCTTTCATGAACCAAGATTTCTTGTGCTTTTCTGCTGTGATCCTCATCCCATCTCTTATTCAATTTTCACATCTTTGATAATTAAAAGAATACATTTTTCAATTGGTAGCCANAGTACACTGTACACTTTGATAGTGATGGTTGTTTCACATTATTATTTTTCTGTGTTAGTGAGTAGGAATTTCATTTCTGATGTAGTCTGCATTTTCCCAAACCTCATTGGAAAAATAGTGGAAATTCTCATTGGTGACAATTTTAAAAGCCATAATAAGTATTAAAATTACAAATATATGAGCTGTGTCAATGCACTTTTCTGGATTAAATAGAAAAACTTAGTGACAAACTCTCCATTGAAAAATGCATATTTCAGCAAAAGAGCACGTTTGGTGTTTTTACTCTTGATAAGAGATAATAGCTAATAGGAACAGATGAAACGCCAACTGTGCTGTGTCAGAGAAGATCTCTGTGCTCAGACATTACTTAAAGGATCTCAAAGAATTAGGAAGACTGAGGTGTTAAAAGAAATCTAATAACTTTTTACAAAATTGACATAGTAACAATACAATAAAAAGTAACAATAAATTGATGTGTGAAAGAGCCTAAATGATAGTTTTCTATTTACATGGTATATTCAATCATTTTATATATTTTGAAATGGATAAATAAAATTAAATGGAGTGTATGTTAAAATAATTATTCTGTTTGATGATATTAATAGTTGAAAATATTAAAAGCATGTTCTAAAAACATCATGGAAATATTCATAATTTTCTCTCTATGAATAAAAATTTCATTTTATTAATATTATTTCAAGAATTTTTGCTATTTGAAAATATGTAAAATATTTTTAATGATATATTAATTTCTTTCCTAGAAACACTGATAATCTTTATTAAGTCAACTGATTGTTAGACAATGTACGCAGATACATAATGTGTTTTGAATACTCTCACGCTATGTTAGCTAGTATCATATAAGGACTTTTGAATATATTTTTAAGGATTCATATTTTAAAATTTTGTGCTCTTTTTACTATGCTTAATTCCTAAAGAATATTTGTATTGTTTGGAACAATTTAGTACTCAACTTTAAACATAAGATCCTCAGCTATGGATATATTTTAATACACCTGAATGCTAGTTTTAGGGTACAAAAGGATATGAATACAAAAGTTGAACTAAATTTAGATGTATTATTTGATTCTCAAAATATTCAATATTATTAAGATGTTTGATATATAAAATGCATTTAAATAATTAAAAATTTAAGGAGAATCTAATATGTTTTTCTGGTTTGGTTGATTCTTTGAATAGTTCTTTTTGTTTCCACTTGGTTGATTTCAGCCCAAAGTTTGATTATTTCCTGCCTTCTACTCCTCTTGGGTGAATTTGCTTC
>NC_034598.1:159066-166325 GCF_900095145.1 Mus pahari | reverse complement strand
AGCCCTCACAGGTGGCCACCTTTCCTCTGGCAAGGAAGGTGCCCAAATTTCTGGTGTCTGAAACAGGGTCTGTCCCAGAAGTTAGGTTTCTTCTGTCTGTCCTGAAGCTGTGTATCTTCTGTGATCCACACTCTTGCTAGCACAGACTGGAGCCTAAGGGAACTGGCACAAATATGGCCCTCCTACCAGTTCAGGCCTTGAGACTGCTCCAGGGCAGACACCCCTCCTCGGACGGGAAATGTGCCAGATGACTGGAGCCAGAAACGGGATCTTTCCAAGAAGCTGTTTTGCTTCTGCAGGCTGCCCTCTTCCTGGCCTGAAAGTCTTTTAGAAAGAAAAATATCTGAGTCAGAAATTTTGACCCTGGGATGATAAGACTGTCCCTCCACTTGAGGTCTTGTCTATCTACTGAAGATGGCCTTTCTGAGTTCTCTCTCCTCACTTTTGGGCAACTTAGCTAATGTTACCTCCATTGAGTCCTGGGAGTCTCTCACCTTTCAGGTCTCTAGTACCTTCTAGAGGATCCACCCACTTCCCTCCCCCTGGAGGATACACATTTCAATTCTCTCTCCCTGTTCTCTGGGCTTCTCTCCAGCACACCCTCTACAAGTGGAACAGAGTTAGTTCCATTTACTGTCTGCCTCCCCACCTCTCTGTGTGTCTTGGGATTATTTTGTTCCCCCTTCTAAGTGGGATTGCTGCATTCTCATTTAGGCCTTCCTGCACGTTAAACTTCTTAAAGATTGTTGAATGTATCTTGTATATTATGTCCTTTTTGGCAAATATCCACTTATCACTGAGTACGTACCATGCATGTCCTTTGGGGGAATGGGTTACCTCACTAAGGTTAATAACCTCATGTTTCATCTAATTGCCTGTAAATTCATGATTTACTCCTTCACAATAGATGAATAGCCTTTCATTGTGCAAAAGATTGCCATTTTCTCTATCAATTATTTGATTGAGGGATATCTGGTTTGTTGTTTCCCACTTCTGGCTATTAGAAATAAGACTGCTATGAAAATAGTGGAACACATGGTGGGTCATCTTTTTGGCATATGCTCAGTAGTGGTACAGGTCGGCCTTCTGAATGAACAATTTCCAATATTCTAAGGACGTTATAGACTGATTTCCAGATATGTAACATTTTGCAATCCCTCTAGCAATGGATGAATGTTCCTCTTTCTCCAAGTCCTCACCAATATGTGCTATCACTTGAATTTTGATCTAAATCATTTAAACTCCTTAGTTGTTAGGACATGGAAACATAAAAAAACTGTGATATTCCACATTACATCCATCTTAGATAAACCTTGTGAATTTTAAATATAAATTTTATTTATATCCAATTGAATCCTGATTACTTTCTCTTTTTTTAAAGATTTATTTATTTATTATATGTAAGTACACTGTAGTTGTCTTCAGACACTCCAGAAGAGGGCATCAGATCTTGTTATGGATGGTTGTGAGCTACCATGTGGTTGCTGGGATTTGAACTCCGGACCTTCGGAAGAACAGTCAGCTGCTCTTACCCACTGAACCATCTTACCAGCCCCCTGATTACTTTCTAATGAAGGATATAATTAGAGTGGACCCAGGTGAAAAGCTATGTTGAGAGGAGCTGAAAGTTTTATAGGGAGCACAATCCATATTTAGTTTAGTAGATGAGAAAATGTATATTCAATGAATTCAACACAAGAAAACCAGTGTTCAAGTGCTGTTTCCTTGTAAAACTGAAGTAAAATAATTATGGAATTTCAGTTATGAGTATGTCTGCTTTTTTGAGGGTATTGTTATGTGACCTTATAAGTTTCAATAGAATCTGAATCAAGAATTGGAATATATGGCACTTGATTCCTTAGAAATATTCTTATAAGTATGTGAAATCATAATTCAAAAGCTGCTTATTGCAAGCAGGTCCTCTGCTAAAGTAATACATGATATAATTACTGAGATTTCTGTCAATGCTCTACAATAGTCTATGTGATGATCAAAGTATTTCTCTCTCTGAAAATCTACTCCTCTCACACTTAGGATAAGTAATGAATCACTTATCTTCCCTCCTGCAAATGGGAAGATATTGGCATGTCATTTGCAACATTTGTTCACTATCCCACACACTTTCTTTGTTTTCTCTAGAAATAANCAAATATGAAAATCACACATTTANACAGATATTAAATAAGGTATTTGAGCTCATGATAACTTTTATTCTAGGCCAGAATATGAAAAGAACACTTCCAGTGTGTAGTAATATAAAAGAGTAGGGCCTTGAAAATCAGTGAATCAGTAGATGACAATATGAAACCATGTATAGTAAAGGTTGTTTCTTTTTATTTTGTTTTGCTTTGCTTTGTTTTTTTTCCATTACACAAATCATTAAAAGAAACACTGAGAAACACTATCTGAAGCATATATCTCGAATTGACTGCTAATAGGTGCTTCAGAACGAACATAATATTTCTCAATTACAATCCATAATATATGTGTTCAAAGAGAAAATTTTCCTTAAATCTTGAAGATGATTTATCTCTGGCCTTAACATAATTGCAAAGCACATGGGGATAAAGATGCACTNTCTCACATATGTGTGGAATGNCAATATTTTGAAGACCTCAACAGCCTTAATGTCCTTGCNCACCAGCATGCTGTAAGTCAAGAAAGTNGCTTAATTGAATACNCCAGAGAGATTCCTCACCAAGAATGCCACTGTGTAGATCAATAAGGCAAGGTAGACCTGGTATCACAAGAGAGAGTAAAGTGCAGTAAACTTGGTGCACACTATGATATGGTACGACTCAGTATACATAAATATCAACAGGGAGAATGGAAATCTCCAGCCAGATTGCATAGAGAATTATTATGATAAGGGATCAAAGGGAAAGGAGTTGGGTACAAGTGAAACCAATGTATACTTCATTTTTCTTCCCGTGGCTATGACTTTGAAAGCCACATAGTGGTTGGTTTGGCCAGCACAATCTAAACAGCCAGGGGAATTTTAAGTCAAATTAAGGTTTACTGCAGGCTCCAGTAGCCAGAGATTGAATGACTAATTAAGTGCAAGGAGCACAAAAAATAAAATTTTATTTTCACGAAGACAAAGTAGTTGAAAGAACATTTAAGAATTCACAACTACCTTGCTGTACTGATAAAAAAAAAAAAAAGACTTAGAAACCCAATTGTGAATGTAGATAAAAAGGGTAATTAAGGAAAAGCCACCTCCAAAGTATCTTCAAGAGTGAGAAAGGACACAGTTTTGTGAATGCATGTTTCTGCTCCATGTTGGTATACTTGTTAACTGGTGACTTCACACATTAATCCATATGTGATGGAGAAAGGAAAGTATTGCTAGTGCAGGTTCAGCATTTTTATTAGCAGTCCATGCTACGTAAGTGTGTTGAAGAAACCTCCATATGTATATCAGTTACACATTTACACACACACACACACATATATATATATATATATGTATATATATACATATATATATAAAACACATATAAGCATATGCTTATCATACATAAATACAGACACCCATCTGCTAGACAAATGTGTAATAGAAGGACATTGGTGCACAGCAATAATTCAGTTTCATAATACTCATCATCTTTATGCATAATCAATTGAATCCAACATTTTTTGGTCTATTCCACTCTATTTTGATGAGGGAGGATATCATTGATTATGTTTCAGAAATCATCAATTTTTAGTACATCATCAAACTCGTATGAATTGACCTAGATGAATAAACTCACAGGAGCTAATATCATGCTTAATGTATTTTAATATTACAGTTCATGTACATTCAATGCCTCCTAAGTTATTGGTAAATTTTTCATGAAGTCTGTCTCTATGAGAGTTGAAAACTCTGTATTTTAGTGAGGCAAGGTAAGGAATAGGTTCCACACTACGTATTAACCTGCCCGAATACACTGATAGACAAAGCATTACTAAATGGAATCTGAAAGGTGTATTTTGTGTGTGTGTGTGTGTGTGTGTGTGTGTGTGTATGTGTGTGTTTCTGTGTGCACATGGAAATGTAATAAAAGTGCTCATAAATTAGGTAGTCATTTGTTTATATATGTTCAGAGGGAATATAATTGTGGGAGATTAATGTAACATTATAATATTAATCTTTGAAAATTGCAAAAATCTAAATAATATGCACTCAGCTGCGTCCTCTTTTGACAGTCGGGACACTGAACTCTTGAGACTTTAATAAGTAACAGTAACTCTATTGCTGAATGTAGAATGATCTGTTCGATGTTTATTTTTTTCTTGGTTATTTTGTTTATTTTCATTTCAAATGTTAGTCCCTTCTAGATTTCCCCTCTGAACACTCCCAATTACACTCTCTCATCTGATTCCATGCTGGAGCTCCACCACTCATCCACACACTCTATTTTTTTTTTTTATTAGACAACCCTACATCCTGATTCTACTGGATTTAGGATAAGTCATCTACTTTCTCATTCACAAATTGCCATCTCTGTGAGACCTAAAGTTTAGTGAAGATGATGTGGGTAAATTATCATGTCAAGAAAAACCAACAACAATCAAGCAAGAGTGGTCAAAGAGATTGTATGTGTTCAGCAATCTTACCCCATTCGTTAGGTGTAATCCCCACTGTAACAAGTTTAAGAAATGTTCCAAAAGATCCAAGTAGCAGCTGAAAGAGTCAGATGCAGATATTTGCACCCAACCAATGGACTGAAGCAGCTGACCCCTGTTGTTGTATTAGTGAAGGTTGAAAGATGCTGAAGAGGAGGGCGGTCCTGTAGGAGGACCAACAGTCTCAATTAACCTGGACCCTCGAGATGTCTGAAATACTGGACTACCAGACAGCATACACCTGTTGACATGAGGCTCCCAACACACATACAGAAGAGGACTGCTGGGTCTGTGTTCAATAGGAGATGATGCACATAACTCTCAAGAGAATGGAAGTTCCAGGGAGTTTAGAGATCAGGTGGGGTGGAGGTGAAGGGTGGGGACATCTTTGTGCAGACCTCAAGGTGTGGAGGAGTTATGGGATGTGGAAAAATTGGAGGGTGGATGGGGGTAGAATAAATTCTGGAATGTAAAAACAAATAAAAAGAAAGATAAAAAGAGACACGTTATTGCAATTGCACTGAATCATGGAATATTTGCAGAGTAGGGTTGTGCTTCCAGGGTTTTATTTCCTTTTCTCTATAAAAATGCACTCACGGAAAGCAAGTGTTAGTAAGATTTTTAAGGATCTGGAAATTTCTGTTCCTCTACCCATGTCAGCTTTTTCACAGCTGTCCCTGTGTCCTAACTCCAGGGTCACTGGATGCCTCTCCTTGCAGATTCACTTTTATAGACATGCAAGCACTTGTGTACCTACCGCACCCACATACACCTTAGTAAACTACCAAAAATATTAATGTTTTTTGTTCATGTTTTCTGTATTCTGCCTCCTCATTTGCTGCAGCCCCGCCCCTCTAGTCACTCTCACCCCCACCCCACCCCACCCCACAGCAGCTGTGGCCCCACTTCCATGTCACTCTCACCCCGCCCCTCCCTGCCCCACCCTACCCCTCCCTGCCCCACTCCGCCCTGAAGCAGCTGAGGTCCCGCCTCCCCTGATGGGCAGAATTGCAGGCTGGTATCCAGTTGAGCTGAGGTCTGAACCGCGATGATCATAATTCACCTTCATGACATGGTAGGCGTTCCCTCATGCTCCTGGAACTCTGGCCCCTGACTAAGCTAGCGCCCCCCACAGCCCCCACAAGAGAAGCAAGGTCAGTGGTCATGTAAGCAATGGCCCAAGCTTCTGAACTTCAGGCTAAATTCCTCCCCAGTTACCTAGCAATAGTGAAGTCCATATACAGGGGTGTTCAGCCCCCTCCTCGCTCTCTTACTCTCTCTCACTCCTTTGTCCTCTTACCTCTCACTTCTCTCACATCTCTCTTCTCTGTCCTTTCTCTGTCTTCTCCTCTCTCCTCTCCTCTTCCCCTCCCCTCCCCCCTCTCTCCCTTCTCTCTCCCTGCATTTCTATAATAAAGCTCTTAAACCATATTCTCTGCTCCTTCAAGATCCACGCTGCACTCTGATCAGTGTTGGGAATGTCTTCCCTCATCCCTCTCTCCTATAACCCTGGGGCATCAGGGTGTGGCCTCTGGGTCCCTGGTAGGGGGTTTGTCTACCCCACCTCTACCCCACCAAGTGGGGTCAGAGGCTTAGATGCCCATCCAGGACCCAGTGGAAAGCATCTGGAAGCTCTTGCAGAGACTGCCTATCAAGAGTATAGGAACTCTGGCTGGATGTGGGCTATTTCTCCCCACCTTCTTCCCCTGGGCCTACCCCCAGGGCACCCCCCCTTTTTTTATTTTGTTCCTGCCTCCCCTGTCACTCTCACCCCACCCTGCTGCAGCTGCAGCACTGTCCCTGCCCCCATATTAGTGCGCGCATTTTTAGACTTCACCAGCAGAAGCTACTTTGGGGCTGAATCAGTGAGCATGACCCTGTGTGACCCGCCTGACCCTCAGTTCTCTTCAGAATCACACTCACCTGTGATGTCCAGGAATTCCCGCACCTCCCCCTCCCCTCCAGTAACCCAGTGACATCACACACAGCCCACCTTGGCCTGGACCTCTCAAAATGGCCTGGCTAAGGATATTTGTATTTGTTCCTATCTATTACGGAAGGAAAGCTCTCTGATGGTGGCTGATCAAGATGCTGATTTTTATATATAGCAGAATGTCATTAAGAGTGGTTTTACTGCTATGTGACCTCATCAAACAGAAATATATGCGATTTTACACAGTCTCTACAATTTATGTTTCAAAATATATATGTACAAGCAAATATATACACATTCAGTAAGGATTAATGAAATAAGAGGTCATGTGCATTTTAGGAGGGCAGGGTGGGATAAAAAGAGAGTTTTGGAGACAGGAACTATAAATAAATAAAACTAAATGACAATGTCAAAATAAACTACCATTTAATATTTTAAAAATAAAGCAGCAAACAGTATTTTGAGAAAAAATGATACTGATTTCAGCACCTAATATAAAGAAATAATAATGTATATGTGCATGTTTATGTGTGTAACATTAAACTGAAATAAACTTTAGCACTCATATTTTGATAAACTTTATGATGAGACCCTTCATCTAGAGTGATTTATATGTTCATTGAATTCAGTGACCTTACTGTGGTGAAGGTCTTGTGAGGGATATTTCCATTAGTGATTTTTTTCACTTAATGAACCATAGTCATTTCATACTGAA
>NC_034598.1:156115-157299 GCF_900095145.1 Mus pahari | reverse complement strand
AGGCAGTGGGTTTGCTCTAAGTTGGCATATTTATCATCTGGACACCTCACACANTGTTCCATATCTGCTGGCAAATCACAGTAAACCCTTAGAAGATATTATAATTATGTAGGTAATAATTGTGTATTTGTATTTCACATAGGGAATATCAATGAATACTTGGTGTTGAGTATCTATTCCAGTCCTTTTTTTGCTGTAGGAACTACTAACTTACAATTGCTCTGTATTAACCTATGCTTTGTGACAGAAGAAAAAAACCATCATAGAGAATGGTATAGAAAAAAATATTTATTATACTAAAAGGAAAAAAATGATGAAAAATATTATGCATAATCTCAGATCATTTAATTGCTCCAAACATAAATTCACTATTCACAGACAAGGGTACTATGTAGACATTGTTGTTTATGCCAGTTGATGAAGTGCATCATGTACTTTGCTTTGTGGATGTGCCCTTTGTCTGTATGTATACACAGGAATGTGAACACACAATTACTCATACAAGTATTATTTTTATAAAGGAATATTTTCATTCTTGAAGCTGTATGCCTCATAGACTTATGCATGTCCCTCTTCTTGTTTTACAGTCTCTTTCTTTCCAAATACACATTCCAAGCTCTATGGCATGAAGATTATGGTTGGTCATATTCATCCCTCTCTTCTTAGAGAGGGAGTGATTGATGAGAAGCAGTATCTCATCTGTTGTTGCCTTCTTCAAATCTTCACTCTTGTTCTAACTCTTTCACAGGAAATTCTTAATCCTTAAAGCCATCTATGCTCTTAAAATATATTCCATTAAACAACAACTGTAACCCTGAACATCTAGTCTTTGTCAGGGTCTAAGCTGAGTGATGGAGGGAAGGATTATGGACTGATCACGTAAAGTTTCTATGTACAATGAATCAAAGAAAAACAAACATAGGCATATGTTATGCCTAAAATGCTTCCTTTAAAAATTGTTGCACAGGTAGGTTCCTCTAAATGCTTTCTATATAATGTAAAATCAGTAACCATCATATTGTGAGAAAAATGCCTTGTTTGAAGAAGTTATTTTAAGTTATTTGCTGGGTCCAAAAAAAGTTGACATTATTTAACTGATTAAATTCTGACACAAGGAGATATTAGGTCTTCATTTTCCATCTAGGCCATATTATATTTCTAGTTTGGAAAGAGAAGGCATTCAA
>NC_034598.1:131743-155311 GCF_900095145.1 Mus pahari | reverse complement strand
ATGACATTTGAAATGTAAATAATTTTTTAAAAATATAAAATACATAAATTTAAAAAAACCTTGAACCTGGAAAAATATTTAGCTTAGTGAATATATGCTATACTTAATTAGGCTATAAATATGTTCACACAGGATCAGCAAATGCCATGGTTTATATATAATTAAAATTTTTTTATTAATATGTACATGTACACTATACTATAAATTTAATAAATATATTCCTGTATTATGATTGAATAAGCATGTGAGAGCTATTGAACTTGGAATCAAGAGACCTATGATCCATCTTTGATCAGATTTACATGAAGTGGAGAGTTATCAAATTTTGATGGTTGTAAGAGAGGATGGTCTATTGCAAGAGTAGCTGTTTTTCTTATAGACAAAACTATTACTTCAGTGACCCTTACTTTAAAATTTAGATATCTGGAAAAAATAAAAATACCCACGGAAGTTCCTCCTGTAGCCCATTCTAAATCTTCAGATATATGAAGTTGTTGGTTCTGTGGGAAACAAGGAAAATACCTTCCTATTTTCACTTTTAATCCAAGGTCTTGTGGAAAATTCCAAATGAGGGAAATGTCATACTCTGCACACTGATTTTCCCTTTGGTTCATGTTCACCAGTTCTCCAGCAGGGTTTGTAAATACCCTAGTTTTCATCAAGGAAGACAGCTAAAAGAGACTCATGCATATATGTGCATATCAATAAAGGTAATGCAAAATTGAGAATTTCCCCTCATTTCTTAATGACTTTCATAAAGGATAGCTGTATTGAAGTAAAGCACTGTAAAAAAATACAGTATACCTCACTGATAATTGAAAATTTATATACTTCATATAAATTTTGGATGATGAAATATGCTAGAAAAAATGATTACCAGAAAACAAGTAACACGGTATGTCAGTGTGTGTGTGTGTGTGTGTGTGTCTGCATCTGTGTCTGTGTGTATGTTTCTGTGTGTCTGTGTGTTTGTGTTTGTCAAAAATACTTTTTAAAAAATGAAGCCAAGTATGTGAAAATTAAGGTGCAGCCTGAGTGTCTGGAAATTGTGAAAATAAAAAAATAATATTTGTGGATTTTCGAAATACATAGAGTATACACATATAAAATAAAAATAAACTTAATAAAATGTGCAGTCTTAATCATTTATATTTTGTAAATTGTTAATTTAAATGGATATTAACCACAGCACTTGTATCACTTTTTTTTTTTTTTTTGGTTTTTCAAGACAGTGTTTCTCTGTGTAGCCCTGGCTGTCCTGGAACTCACAAATCTGCCTGCCTCTGCCTCCCAAGTGCTGGGATTAAAGGCATGCGCCATCACAGCCCAGCTTATATCGCTTTTTGAGACACTACTCTAAAAATATATTCTACTCAATTCACTTCAGGCTTTTATGATAAAACTCTAGGCTCATCTATTGCATTATGAACTCATTTGGTGAAATGTTGAGACACCTTTCCACAAAACTTACAGATCCTATTAAAATCACATCATCTCCTATTAAATGTTATATTTGTGCATGATATTCATCCATGTAAAAGTTTCATTAGAGTGTTTTGCAGTGTAGAAGTCTTTACAGTGATAGAATAATCTCTAGCAAAAGTACAATCGTTGCTCTGGGTCCATTTAATGAACACATTGATATATCTTAGCATAGTGAAATGTAAAAAATTTTACCTGCTGACATTCAGTGAAATGTCGTTTGGGATCTGCACTTTCCTGAAACTCTACTTGTTGAAGAATATGTTCATGGTAGGTGTGGGCTGCAGCATAAACAGCATTATACAAATTGTAACCTTCATCACTCAGGGCCATGTCATANTTGTGCAGTGTTTTCCATTCCAATGTGTTGTCGAATGTAAAATTATCCATTTTACTGATGTTCTTGGACATTGAACAATTAAAATAATTCCACCCCAGTATAGTATGAGAAATGTTGACTGGGTACTTGGAAGTGTTCATTGTTTGCATAAAATTCCTAAATTCATCAAACTCAGCTTTGTGATGTTCAAAAGTGATAGTACCATGGAAGAAATCAAGGGTGAATTCTTTTTTATGTAAGGTGACATCCCATTGTGAGGTTGTGATCCAGATTCTCTGAACACCCAAATCTTCCCATCTTCTAAAGCTGACTTCTAGAGTAGAGTTCATTTCACCATAAATGATAACAACCTTTGCTGAAGATGACATAATTTGTTTATCATATATCATAGCCTTAGTCATGTAGATCTGCATTGTCTCTGGGATCACATTCACAAAAGCTAAGCAAACCTCATGTCTTAGGCTTTCTTCTCTTAAATCTGAGAGAAACTGAATACCCTGGTCATCATCTGAGATAACCAGTCCTATCCAAGTCCATCTGAAATGAATCATCAATGAGACTATGCCATGGGACAAGTGTGTGTCCTTGGTGGCTACTAGATAGACATAGGGAAACCGATCATGGTCACTTAGGTTAGGATTAAATGGACCAAAGAAAACCTAAAGGATATCAAAGAAATAATGAAACATCCACATGAGTAGTGTGATTATTATGCTATTTGGAATTATATACAAATAATGCTACTCACCTTTCAGAACTCCTGTTAAGGATTGTACAATTTTATTATAAATATCATGTATTATTCCTATTCGAGCGTAGACTATTCCTGAAAAGGAATTTCCTAGAACACAGTTTTGCCTGTTTGCCCAGTACATCTATGATCTGGTTATTTAACCCCTTACTAGATACATAGATACATGGATAAATAGATCATATACACATATACATACACATTCACATTCACATTCTTATACACATACACATACACATACGTGTGTGTGTGTGTGTAGCAGCACACTCAGAAATGCACACTGTCCAAGTTTTCTTTTAGGCACCAGTAAGTGGTTTTTAATTTTGTTAACTCATGCAGTATCATATATTCTTACCTTTGGCATCCAAGTATCAATTGCCATTTTGAAGGAAGGCTTCCATGATGGTCCTGTAAGGACTATGTAACATGAATCATCTGCTTCACAGTCATAATTAACCAAGGTCATACTTCCGTTTATCTGTGTATATTCTAAACCCAGTTTTCCCAATGGATTTTGACAGTAACCATTTATGATGTCAAATATCAAAGAAACGTTGGATAAAAGATAAGGATTCTTGTTGATTGCATCAGTAGCAAAAAACATTACCAGATAAAACTCATATTTTCTTGCTTGTGTTCTAAAACAATCCATAGTGATGATTAAGGGAGATGGTTGAAACATAAAATTTCAATTGCAGTAAAGTTTGTATTATGAGACATGCTAAATTTCTGTCTAAATGTCTTGAAATAAATCTCATAAATTAGAGATCTTTAGAGCTTAATACACTTTAAGAATTCATAGATACTGGGCACTATGATATGATATATTCTGTATTAACAAAAATCAATAAATATCATTTTATCTCCGAATACCATCCTTGAACAGATTACAGTCCTATTGAGTAAGACTGCTATAAAATAAACTTGGAGTTGTAATTCCACAGAAACACAAAAACCATGACTTGATTACATTTATTATTTTAATGCATTTTATACATCAAATATCTTTGTAATAGTATTTTGAGAATCAAATAATACATCTAAATTTTGTTCAAGTTTTATGTTCATATCATTTTATACACAAAATATCATTAATGTGTAGTTAATAATACTCCACAACTGAGAATACTAGGTCTAATATTGAATTCTAAATTGTGTCAAGCCATACAAAATATCCTTTGGGAATTATATATAGTAAAAGAGCACACAATTTTTTGAAGTCAATTATTAAGAAATATATTCAGCTGGGCAGTGGTGATGCATGCCTTTAATCCCAGCACTTGGGAGGCAGAGACAGGCAGATTTCTGAGTTTGCGGGCAGCTTGGTCTACAAAGTGAGTTCCAGGACAAGCAGGGATAACAGAGAAACCTTGTCTCAAACACACACACACACACACACACACACACACACACACACACACACACACACGCACGCACGCACACAAAGAAATATATTCAAAGCCCTTATGTGATAAAACCTGATATAGTGTGAGAGTATTCAGAGCACATTATATATCTGTGTACATTGTCTAACAATCAGATTAGGTAAAATAGATTATCACTGTTTCTAGAAATTATTTTATCAGAAAGAATATTTTACATTTTGGCAAATAGCAAAAACTCTTTGAAGTTAAACATTAATAAAATGCTAATTTCACTCACACTGGGAAAATTATGAATAACATTGCCATGATGTTCATAGAACATGCTTTTAATGTTTTCAACTCTTAATATCATCAAACAGAATAATTATTTTTGATATATTTCACTTAATTTTATTTATCCATTTTAAATTATACAAAATAACACAATATATCATATAACCAGAATGGTATCCTTTGCACTATTTTACACATCAATTTAATGTTACCTTTTATTCTGTTGTCACTATGTCAATTATGTAAAACAGTTATCAGATTTCTTTTAACACCNCAGTCTTCAGAATTCTGCGGGATCTTAAGACTGTTGTCTGAGCTCAAAGATCTTCTCACTATATAAATGTTTTCATCGGTCCCAGCACAGGGGCAGTTCATCTGTTACTGTTAGCTATTACCTCTCATCAGGAGAAAAACACCAAACATGCTCTTTTAGTGAAATTTGCGTCTTTCAATTGAGAATTTTGTGCTAAGTTTCCCTTCTAATCCAGAAACATGTATTGACACAGTTCATATATTTGTAATGTTAAAACTTACTATGGCTTCTAAAATTGTCGTCAATGAGAATTTCCACTATTTTTCCAATGAGGTATGTGAAATGCAGAATACATCAGAAATGAAATTCCTACTCACTTAACACCGAAGAAAAATAAAGTGAAGCAACCATCACTATCAATGTGTGTGGTGTACTGTGGCTACCAACTGAAAAATGTATTTGTTTAATCATGAAAATTGAATAAGAGATGGGATGAAAGGCAGAGACAGAAGAAAACAGGAAACCTTGGTTCATGAAAGAAAGAAATACCAGGCACATTGATCAGCTAAATAGTGAGTGATTTCAACACTCCTTTCCTCATGATCTGCAGCCACAAATGATAACATCTCACACNTGGGATCTCAGACNTGTGTAGCCACATTGAGAACAGCTTCTTATACACAAGAAGTACATTTATTCTCCTAGATTTTCTCTAATGTTACATTTATTCAGTAGTTAATAGAAACATTGACCATCTCTCTGATACTGTTAATGAGCCTAATGTGTGCCCGGGCATTTGTGTAATTGGACCAAAACATTATTCTGGTAACAATAAATCCTGGCAGTTTCTTTCCAAATTCAGTATCAAATCCAGAATTGTAGGACTGGACTCATTTAAAGACCCTAACCCTAACCCTAACTATTTTATAAAGCAAAATATATGTATATTCACAAATACACACACACACACACACATATGTATATATATATATATATATATATATATATATATATATATATATATATATAATGTTATACATGTAATCAGGTATAGTAGACCAACATGTACATAAATATTTCAATGTATTAATGTATGCACAACTGTTGGAGACCAAAGTTATATAAGCAATTAGATGCAGGCTCATACAGGAATCATTGGCACACAATTGAATATAGGCAGTGAGCCTATTCATTTTGAATATTTATATTGAGCTCTTGACAAAAGTGGTAATTGTGAATTCAAGGCAGATGAAGAGACATCTTTCAACATATGATATCAAGAAAGACTCAACTGAGAGAATCCAAACTATCTCGTTGTCCAGCATTGTGAACTGGAGCCCATGTATTAAAGGTAAACTAAACAATGACACATTTGAAAGTATTCAAATAGTGATTGATGTAATAGTTAATTTTCAGTGCTTCCTAAAGTTACAGGGGGAAGGAACAGGACAGGACCCTTATTTTGTGCCCACAGCCAAATATTTCTAATTAATGAGATTGATGCAGAAAATAAAGTTAATGACTTACCTAAAATCATAATATACATTATAATAATTTTCTGGAATAGGTNCATCCATTGTCAGCAGGTAAAAACAACAATCACCTTGCAAATCTCCATCATAATCTTCACTGCTCTTTATCCTCCAAAAGCAAATGGGTTCTGTCAAACTACACAAGATGAGAGTAAAATTCAGGAGCAAAAAGAAAATAGTGAGAGCACACAGCTGCTTCATGTCTGCTAGGATCTAAGATGGAGCAGTTGTGAAATCCGTTTCTTATGCAGACAAACATCACACACACACACACACACACACACACACATTTATACTTATGTGTCTGTTTCAAGGCTACTGCTGTCTGGTGGTCCACTTATATTCATAGTTCCTTTCCATTCTTCCTATGTCATGCTCCCAGGATACATAGGGAAAATTCTGGCCTTGGGCTCTACATAAGAGGTCTGAAAACTTTTGATCAACATATTTCTGAAAACATGTTTTGGAGATCATGTTTTCCATCCTCAGGTGCTTCATGCATATCCATGACATAATTCTTCCCAAGGACAAGCTTCCCCTGCACAGTTTGGACCAGGCCATGTGTCAACAACCATATTATGAACACAATGGATTTCATCAGAACTTGCATAGTAAGACAGAAGTTGAAACGGTTATAAAAGTTCCATCTCATTCAGGCGTTGTGTTTCATCATGGGACATTATGTCTCCCATTGTCTAGTATAGGGAAAGGCAGTTCCACATGAAACATTCAGTCAGGAGTTGAGCTTTCTCTGTTGTTCATATAGTATTGTGTGCTAGAAATGTTTACAAAATCTCCTCAAACTTCCTGTGATTCCTGCCAGCTGGAGAACATGTCATTAGTCTAAACCTCAAAATGCCTGGAATTATAAAGATTCAACACCCATCCTGTCCAATATCAGTATCTGTGCAGACATTCACTGAGTTACTATGCTGATATCTTGTCTGATAATCAGTCCCTGGCAGTCAGTTACATTTGATAAAACATTTCTTTGGTTGAGGTTTGCTCACACCTCATTAAGATGGTAGAGAACAATTTCTAGAGAAGATTTTAGGTGTCATTTAAGAGAGAGAATTTTATTACTAATGTTAGTATATAGTATATATTAGTAATATTATTACTAATGTTAGTATATATTTTACTTTTCATTTATGTATAATTGGCATTTGTTTTGAAATAGTGCTATCTTGAATTAGATTGCAGCAGCACAGATGTATGGCTGTTATGCTAATTTATGTAATTTGTTTAGATTACATAAATTGTTGTTATAGTTGTCTCTGGTTGGAGTTTGTTCCTCTTGTGATTCTGTTAGCCTCTGACAGCAGTCCTGGGAGTCCAGCTCTCTCCTGAGTCTCAGTGGTCAGATTACTCTCTTCAGGGAAGCTCTCCTCTATCAGGGAATGTGCACAGAGGCCTGGCATTCAGATCTGCCTCCTTGTTGAAGATGTAGGCCCCAAACAGGGCCTGTCCCAGAAGATGTGTTGCCTCTGCAGTTTATTCACTCACCTGCACAGTCTAGCCACTGAGGGACNCTGGACACAATATGACTCTCTAACCTTCTCTGGCAGACAGAGCCCTCACAGGTGGCCACCTTTCCTCTGGCGAGGAAGGTGCCCAAATTTCTGGAGCCCAAAACAGGGTCTGTCCCAGAAGTTAGGTTGCTTCTGTCTGTCCTGAAGCTGTGTAGCTTCTGTGGTCCACACTCTCGCCAGTGCAGACTGGAGCCTAAGCGAACTGGAGCAAAGATGGCTCTCCTGCCAGCTCAGGCCTTGAGACTCCTCCCGGGCAGACACCCCTCCTTGGGCAGGAAAGGTGCTGGATGACTGGAGCCAGAAATGGAGTCTGTCCCAGCAGCTGTGTTGCTTCTGCAGGCCGCCCTCTCCCAAGCAGTGCACTGGAGCAAAGATGGCCCTCTTATCGGTTCAGGCCCTGAGACTGCTCTCGGGCAGACACCCCTCCTTGGGCAGGAAAGGCACCGGATTACTGGAGCCAGAAAAGGGATCTTTCCCAGAAGCCATTTTTTTTTTTTTTTTTTTTTTTTTTGGTATTTTGAGACAGGGTTTCTCTGTATAGTCCTGGCTGTCCTGGAACTCACTCTGTCAAGATGCTATTCTTAAGAGGCTTACTTAGTATAAGACATAGCTTGTGTGAGGCCTCCCCATCCCAGCCTTTGTACTTTCTAACTTCTACTTTCCCTGTCTTTTTTATTCTCTGAGATTTTGTATTTTAGGAATCTGTCATTGCTGTTGTTTCAGGGCACTGGTGTACATAAGGATTAATTCTGGGAATATATTTACTGTGTAAGTGCCTGTCTAATTGTTTAGACATGCAGTCTCCAGTCCATATTTAAATTGTTTGAAATTTACCTGGCGCCTGAACCTAAAAGAGTCTTAAGGGTGACAGCATAGGTGGAAAATAAAATCTATTTTCAGCTGGCTCTTCTTTGAGCATTAGCCAGAGCTGAATGCATGCTGTCATTAAAGAGATTTCTCTTAATTAATCTTTTCATTGTGTGTGCAGTGATTTAAAAGATATTACTAAGTCTTTTATAGTCATATATTCTCTTCTATATGAGTTCTTTTGGGACTTCAGAGACTACTGTGATATGCAGGCAAGTTTCAGAAAATGGTAAGGAAAGATGTTACCGGGAATTAAGACACCCAGAACACTTAATGCACAGTACTCTATCAATCCATTAGAAAAGGAGTGCCCTTACTTGGGAAAAGCAAATGATTTAAGAAGATAAAGTATGTTATTTGTAAAGTATGTTAAACCTACAATAAATGCAAATATGCACAGAAGTCTGAAACATTTAATATGAAACAAGAGAGAAAAAAGTATCTTAGAATCATTTCATGCAGCTCTATAGTCTCTGTCGACATACAGTGTGGCTTTGTTTTTGTCTTTTGATTGATTTCTTTGAAACATGTAAGACAGGGGCTGCTGAGATGGCTCCATGGTCAAGAACACTGACTGCTCTTCTGAAGGTCCTGAGTTCAAATCCCAGCAACCACATGGTGACTCACAACTATCTGAAATGATATCTGGTGTGTCTGAATACAGCTACAGTGTACTTACATATAACAATGAATAAATCTTTTTTTTTTAAAAAGAAATATATGACAATGTCTTGTTTTCTTAGACTTCAAACACTCAGAAAATATTTAAGTGGAAGAAAAGAAATCAAGAAAAGGGGAATAGTTCAGGTTGTAGGAAGTCAGAACCATCATTGATGAGGCTGATGAAGGTGTCTGGGATCTGTTAGTCATGTGAATGGTATTTTTAAGAAATCTCTTAGTTATGGTAGCTTAAGATTTGCCGTGGAAATATAAAGATAGGTGACCAGTTTGACCCTGGAGACACCCCAAAGGCAGGGCTCATGACCCTTCTGTGGGTCCAATGATGCCTTCACAGGGATTCTCTAATATCATTGGAAACACAGATTTTACATTATGATGCATAACAGTAGCAAATTTATACTTATGAAGTAGCAACAAAACATATTTATGGTTCAGGGTCACTGCAACATGAGGAACTGTATCCAAGGGTCACAAAGTTAGGAAGATTGAGAACCACTTTGCTGGCCGGGTTCCAACATGAAGTGCCTTCATATTGGCTCTCATCTCTTCATGAAGTATTTGGCATGTCAGGTGTGGTTGGAAGAAGGAAAGCATGAGAAGCGGGTGGGGAGAGGGAGATGAAGACAGAGACAGAGATCCGTTGACATAGTAGTGATCATTTTAAAAAGATGCCTTGCTGGGCAGTGGTGGCACACGCCTCCCAGCACTTGGGAGGCAGAAGCAGGCAGATTTCTGAGTTCAAGGTCAGCCTGGTCTACAAAGTGAGTTCCGGGATAGCCAGGGTTATACGGAGAAACCCTGTCTCAGGGAGAAAAACAAACAAACAAAAAAAGATGCCTTACTGACGCTCAGTCCCCAAGAGGAGAATTCCCAGCTTCTCCCTTTGTGGACTTTTGTACTGAAGGCCTCCCAGGAAAATCTCTGGCCTGACCAAGTAGAAGAGTTCATGCTTAGGCCAGTGATTGCCAACAGGGAAGGGACATCATTTCCACCACTTCCACTGCTGCAGTTGGCTCCACCTTTGCCTCTGCTGTGCTGCCTCAGTTACTCCACTTCACCCTGCACTGAATCAGGTTGGGCTGGGTTGATGAGTGGCCAATTAGCCAGTGAGGAGTCCAGCTGAGTTTCAGGTGGCATTTAGGGAGAGCAGACCTCACAGCTCTTATGACAGAAACTCTCAGATGACAGAGTAGTTCTCACACACTTTTAATCCTTCTGGATAGGATTCTAATATACAGTTTTGGTGCGGGTCGGGGGTCTCACAGCAGGTACTTCTTATTGGCTTGATCTGGGAACTTGGGAATGAGAAATGTCCTGTAAGGAAGACACACTCCCAGGAAGTGCTCATTGTGAGGCCAAGTCCTTCATAAGGAGGCCCAACCCATGGAGAGTGCAAGGGCTGGGCTCAAATCTTCCCAGAGTTGCTTGGAAATGCAACCCAAAGTAGGTGGTTATCTGCTCTGCCACAGGGCATGGCTGCTAGGGGAGGCAAGACTCAAGGAGTCTGACAGTGCTTATCCCACTAGGCAAGTATTGGGCCATAGGGAAGTTTTGGGACAATGCTCTGGGTGTGGGGAAGCACACTCTGAGACATGAGATGGCCAGAGCTGGTTTCAGGGGGTCACTGGGCCTTGGATGAAGCTGGGGCCAAGGGGTTCTCAGATCCTTGGACACCCAGGTGCTACCGGGAGCCACAAAAGAGCAGAAAATTGATTGGGGTCCCTCAGAATAGGTCTAGCCCAGAGCAGGAGGGAAAAGGGAAGCTCTGGTTCATCTCATGGGGAGAGTCCTTGGCTTGATATCCATCATGGCTGGGAGTGCAGAGAGGCCTTCTATGGGAGATTAGACAGCATCTCTGTAGGTAAAGGCCTTCTCCATGGCTCTCCATGGCTTCCCACAGTGGATCCTGATGAAAAAAGTCTGTGGTTCCCCATCATCTATTTCCATGGAGGAAAATGGATGTGTAAAACCACACACCTTGTCTCAGGTTGGGCCTGAGATTAAATATCTTTTGCAGGGAGGAATGTCTGGGAAGGGAAGCCTATTGGTTATGCTCTCCAGACTTCTAGGTACCACATTAGCATGGAGATCTCTGTCTTGCTCCTACATGACCACAGGTCACACCACTTTTCCTGTTGTCTTGTTCTGAGATATTAGGGATGCCTCATCTTCATGTGGAAGGTCTTGGGGCATAGTGATTATGTGACTGATGACCACAAATCCATGAGGGGGCTGATAACAGGGACCAATGCCCAGGTCAGGTGAAGCTCCTACTGTCCTTTCAGGGTCTCAGGGGCTCCAAAGCCTTTAGCTCAACTGAGGACAAGGCTACCTTTCAAGGTTCACTGCTCCACACTTCTGATCAAGGCCCAACCTGTGGACAGTGTGCAGTTTGTAGTGGTGGGCTGGGCCCAAGTCTTTTCAGAGTTGGAGTACTTGGAAATGCAGTCCAAAGTTGGAGGTAAAGGTTAAATACCAGCCCAGGACCAGCAGTCAATAAGTACCTTAAGGGAAAGTTGAAAAGAACTTTGAAGAGAGAGTTCAAGAGGGCGTGAAACCATTAAGAAAATAACAATTATCTCTGTCTTTGATGGTAGAGGTTGGGCACAAAGCAGGGCTGGGTGCACACTGTGGCTGGACAATGTACCACTGTAACTCCCATGTCCCCAGAGAACCCCCACCTTTATGCCCAGGCCTATATCCCCCACTATCCATTTGGCACTTCCATACACTGCATCATCTCTTTTGTGGAGGAACATGAGCCCAAGATGGCAGGTCTACCCCTTGCAGGTCAGTGTGGAGGGAACAAATGGGTTTCTAGTTTGAGGGTTCCCAACATCCGAGGATGGTGCTGGTGGTGATACTGGAGGTGACCTGGACCTTTCCCGCGGATGGCTCCAGCAGCAGCACACATCGCATCCACACTCGGGATGCCCAGTGAGCTCTGGCATGCCTCTTCCAACTGCTTAGTTCAGTCTTACCCCACAGTGCTTACCCCCTGGGCTGTGGTTTCCAAGTGGCCACTTCCCTTAGCTGATGCCTAGGAGTCGAGTTAGAACTGGTGCGGACCAGGGAAATCTGTCTCCTTAATTAAAACAAAGCATTCTGAAGGCCTATGGGAGGTGTTGCTGAGATGTGACTTCTTCCCAGTGCTCTGAATGTCAAAGTGAAGAAATGCATTGAAGGACAGGTAAATGACAGGAGTAACTATGACTCTCTTAAGGTAGCCAAATGCCTAGTCACCTAGTTAGTGATATGCATGAATGGATGAAGGAGATTCCTACCATCCCTACCAAAGAAACTACAGCCAAGGGAAAAGACTTGATGGAATCAGCAGGAAAGAAGACTCTGTCGAGCTTGACTCTAGTCTCACACTTTGAAGAGACATGAGAGGTGTAGCATAAGTGCGAAGCCCCTGGCTCTTCCCTGTTCCATGGGAAGAGTATGTTGGCAGAGTATGTTCGTCTCTCGGGATTTTATCAGTGACCCAGTTAGGCGTAGAGGGAGGCCGAGCAATGAGTGTTTCTTGCTTCTGGTGTGCCAAGCACTTTTTGGAGCACATTGTCTGGTGATATAAACAGATGGTGCCAGGTGCGGAATTTGACTGGGGAGGTACACCTGTCAAACAGTAATACAAATGTCCTAAATCGAGCTCTTGGAGGACAGAAAATACACATGCAGCAGAAGGGCAAAAGCTGGGGCTGGAGAGATGGCTCAGTGGTTAAGAGCACTGACTGCTCTTCTGAAGGTCCTGAGTTCAAATCCCAGCAACCACATGGTGGCTCACAACCATCTGTAATGAGATCTGACACCCTCTTCTGGTGTATCTGAAGACAGCTACAGTGTACTTAGATATAATAATAAATAAATCTTGAAGAAGAAGAAGAAGAAAAGAAGAAGAAGAAGAAGAAGAAGAAGAAGAAGAAGAAGAAGAAGAAGAAGAAGAAGAAGAAGAAGAAGAAGAAGAAGAAGAAGAAGAAGAAGAAGAAGAAGAAGAAGAAGAAGAAGAAGAAGAAGAAGAAGAAGGGCAAAAGCTCACAACTATACTGGTGGGTGTTGTGGGGAATTGCAGGCCGGTATCCAGTTGAGCTGACATCTGAACCTTGATGGTCATAATTCACCTACATGACATGGTAGGCATTCTCTCATGCTCCTGGAACTCAGGCCCTTGCCTAAGGTACCACTTCCACAGCCCCCCCAAGAGAAGCATGGTCAGTAGTCATGTAAGCAATGGCCCAAGCTTCTGACCTTCAGGCTAAACTCCTCCCCAGTTACCTAGCAACAGTGAAGACCATAAAAAGGGTTGTTCAACCCCCACCTCACTCTCTTACCTCTTACTCCTTTGTCCTCTTACTTCTCACTTCTCTCTCCTCTTCCCTTTCTGTCTTCTTCTTTCCTCTCCTCCTTCTTTCTCTGGTTCTCTAGCCCTCTCTCTCTCTCTCTCTCTCTCTCTCTCTCTCTCTCTCTCTCTCTCTCTTCCTACCTTTTCTCTTTCCCCCTGCATTTCTACAATAAAGCTCTTAAACCATAGAGTCTCTGCTCTGCTCCATCCAGGCTTGCTCTGTACTCTGGTCAGTGTTGGGAACTTCTTCCCCTATTCCCCCTCTCCCACAACTCTGGTGGCTTTAGCAAAGTAGCTCGGGTGGGGTGTCCCCAGGCACGGCTGCCTCTTGGCCACCCCCTGAAGAGTTGGATAGAGGAATGCCCACCCAGGGATGAGGGGTTAGGGTAGGTAGCAGCCCTCCCACGCCTGACTGACCAGAGAATAGGGAAACTCTGGTGGGGCATGGGCATATTTTTCCTATCCCCCTTTTCCCCCCTTTTATTTTGTTCCCAACAGGGTGTGGCAGTTCTTGCAGGTAGGCAGGGCTGCAGGGGACCCTGTCACATGGCAGTGAGGCACACCATATGAGAAACAGGACACACTAACCCTCTGAGCATGGTCAGAAGAATGGCAGCAGGTGGGAGAGACGACAATGGAGGTTGGCAATGCAGAATCCTATGTCTACTCTCTTGTTCAGAATGAATGTGCGCATTCAGGGTCAGAGGGCAAGGGCTCTACCTTCACTCCTTAAGCCCACCCAGTAATACCTTTCCTTCATATCCTTGATGCCCAGGGTGCAGACATTGTATAAAGGTTTCTTTCTTTCTTGTTCTTTTTGTTTGTTTGTTAGACAGGGTCTCACTATGATGTCTTGGATACCTGGAACCTGCTGTGTGGACCAGGCTGGCTCAAACTCACAAAGACTGCTGCTGTCTCCTGAGTGCTGGGATTAAAGCGTGTGCCTGTGCATGTGGTGGGTGTGTGGGGTGGGTTAAGACAGGATCTTTCTATAAAGCTCAAGCTAGCCTGGAATCCCCTATGTAGTCCAAGCTGGCCTTGGGTCATTCTACCTCAGCCTTCTGCATACTGAGAGTGTTACAGGAATGGGCTATTGTGAATATAGATTCCTAGATAGAAACACCTACACACATTAAAATCTGTCAGTGTTTGGGCAAAATACCTCCAAATTAATAAACACATTTGGAAAGCAGAGTGCAACATATAACAGCATATTTAATGGATTTCAATGGAAGTTAACAGAGGAGATGGGGAAAACTTGAAGGATGGTAGCTTGAATTTTCTAAGAGTTCTTTGTTGAAAGGTATTTTTAAGTCAAGTAAGGTCATCTAATTCCAAGTAGGTTCTAACAACATTTTTGAAAAGGCTTAAAGGAAGGCTAAAGATCTCAAGCATATCAGGCAAGTGTTTTACCACCAACTTAATTCCATTCCTCTTTTTACTTTTTCTTTTAAGTAAAGGTCTTTCTAAGTTGCTTTGGCTGGATTTGAACTCATTCAACAACAACAACAACAACAACAAAGCATGTAACTAATAAATGTAGAAGAGGACGCGGGAGGATGAAACAGAGTATTGCTGGCATGGTGGCACATGCCTGTAACCTTGGCATTTGGAAGGAAAGGCAGGAAAGAGGATCAGATCAAGATCAGCCTTGGCTACACAGGGAGTTTGGGGCCAGCCTAAGCTACAAATACTTGTCTCAAAAGATTTTTAAAAAGAAAAAAACAAGAAGAAAAAGAAATTCAGGGTGTTACAAGAATACTGAAAGAAAACATTACATGACTATTTAGAAAGAAATTGTAAGCTTTAGAACTGTGGCTAATAAGAGATGCTTAATGAAAAAAGATACTGAGTTAGTCTACAGAAAACATATGATTAGACACAGGATGGAAATTATAATTCAGGTTACCTAAAATATAATAAAATACAATATGCAATGCAATTTTAAAAGATAACTACACAGTAAAAGCTAAATAGCACTTTAATGGCTATAAATACAAAACAATTTAAACAAATCCAATTTCATGCTTCTACATGGATCTGCACTAAAGCCATTTTTGGCTTGTCTTTAATTCTCAGATGGAGAAAATTACAGAATAGTATGATATTGAATATGGTATAATACTGAAACATAAATGGAAAATTAAAAGCATTAAGGCTGAGTTTGGCTCTTTGTAATATCATACATGCATTTGCATATCATACATGCATTTGCATTTCTGCTTTTTTTTTCTTGCTCAGGCTGGCCTCAAACTCACGATCCTCCCATCTCAGCTTCCTAAATGTTGGGATTATAGGTATATACTACAACACCTGGCCTCCTTATTAATTTTCCTGACCTTCAAAGTGCTTTATTGTCTATAAAGTCAAAGTGTTTCCTTGTCTATAGAACAGGAATAAGCAATGTATTTCATAAGAAGCCTAAATGTGCTGGGCTGTGGTGGTGCATGACTTTAAGCACTCTGGAGGCAAAGGCAGGTGAACCTCTGTGGGTTTGAGGCCAGCCTTGTCTACAGGAGTTCTAGGACAGTCAGAGCTACACACAGAGAAACCCTGTCTTGAAGAAACAAAAAACAAACCCCCCCTGTTGTTGAACCTTTACAATCATGACTTTTTTTGTCACCCCATTTATCATTGTCTAACCTTTGCAACTGTAATTTGAGGCACAGATTGAAAATAACCTCTGTCAATAAATCCCTGTTGTTTGGAAAGGTTTTCTTTTCCATGTGTGGCTAGATGGTTTCTTCCATGTTCTGAGGTGAGATGGTTGACTTTATAAAATCAGTTCTCCAAGGAGGAAAACCCAAGAAAACTAAATAAATAAGATGTGGTGATTTATGCATAACATTCAGAATTAGCTATTACTATTAAATTCTTCCAGTTTACCAATCATCATTAAATGTTAAATTCAGCTCATTTTTCCTATGTTCTGGAAAATGTCTCTCTAATTAATCATAGATCAAGCTCTTCTGGTCTGATTTCTTTACCAATTCTGATTCTGAATTAAATAGATGTTGAGTTAAAACTTCTCAATGCTGACAGCTATTGTGATACTCCAATATCATTTTAGTTATTCATTTTTATGCATTTGAGTGTCATTGCTTGCAATATATATAAAACATGTATATCTGTGAACCATATGTGTGCCTAGTGCCCACAGAGGCCAGAAGAGGACATCAGATTCCCTGGATTTCATGGTTGTGCTGGGAATTGAACCCTGGTCCTCTAGAAGAGCAACCATCTTAAAATGGCTGAGCCAATCTCTCCAGCCCCCAATATTGCAATGATTTTATATAGTTCCCTAATTTAACACTTAAAATTATGTACATAAATTCTAGCTGCATTGTTGTATCCAAGTATAGGGTAGAAAAAGCATATTCTTTGTCTTTTTCTTTTTTGGTTGGGGAGTGGGGAGTTGCTAGTAACTGAACCGAAGGCTTCATGGATATAAGGGAAGCACTCTACTTCCTGGCACAGCACAAGTTCCAAAATGTACTCTTAAATCTAAGCTTTCCCCTCAAAACAAAACAAAACAAAACAAAAAAATGGTGCTGAATGAGAAGCCAGGCAGTGGTGGTACACGTCTTTAATCCCAGCACTCAGCAGGCAGAGGCAGGTAGATCTCTGAAATCAAGGCCAGCCTAAACTAGAGAACAGGTTCTAAGACAGCCAGGTCTTTACAAAGAAACCCTGTTTTGGAGGAGGGCCAGTGCTGAGGAGTGACCCCAGAGCTTAGTGCATACTAGGCAAGAATTCCACCTCTAAGTTTTATCTCCAGCTCTGAAATTATATTTTTTTAACTAAATTATGCCTATAAATTAGAAAAACATTATTAGAAACAATTTAACAAATAGCAAAGCTATTACTAATTAATGTGATATCAACAGAAAATCTGGAATATAAACAATATTCAGTGTTTGATGACACCATCACTGAACATGAAGTATCAAGTATGTATAACTCCTTTTAGATATAGACCCACAAAGAATATATACATAATATTTTCCACAAAGGCTCATATTGTAAAAGTATGATGATGGTTTTATTACATACTAACTGGCAATTTAAAAGAAAACAGTTAGAGCTGGAGAGATGGCTCAGTGGTTAAGAGCACTCTCTGTTCTTCCAGAGGTCCTGAGTTCAATTCACAGCAATCACACGGTGGGTCACAACCATCTGTAATGAGATCTGATGCTCTCTTCTGGTGTATCTAAAGACAGCTACAGTGTAGTCATATACAGAATATTATTGTCTTAGGGTTTCTTTTTCTTGTTTTGTTTTGGTTTGGTTTTAATTTTTTTTAGAGATGGGGTTTCTCTGTGTACCCCTGGCTGTCCTAGAACTCACTTTGTAGACCAGGCTGGCCTCGAACTCAGAAATCCACCTACCTCTGCCTCCCAAGTGCTGGGATTAAAGGTGTGTGCCACTACGACAAGCTTAGTCAGGGTTTCTATGCACAAACATCATGACCAAGAAGCAGTTGGGGAGAAAAGGGTTTATTCTGCTTACATTTTCCACATTGCTGTTTATCACCAAAGGAAGTCAGGACTGGAACTCGAGCAGGTCAGAAAGCGGAGCTGCTGCAGAAGCCATGGAGGGATGTTCTTTACTGGCTTGCTTCCCCTGGCTTGCTCAGCCTGCTCTCTTATAGAACCAAGACTACCAGCCCAGAGATGGCACAACCCACAAGGGACCTCCTCCCTTGATCACTAATTGAGAAAATGCCTTACAGCTGGATCTCATGGAGGCATTTCCCCAACTGAAGCTCCTTTCTCTGTGATAACTCCAGCTGTGTCAAGTTGACACAAAACTAGCCAGTACAATTATGTTTTTTGAAAAAAATATATACAAGTTGCTGGATGTGGTGGCACACACCATTAATCAGCAGTTAGGAAGCAGAGGTAGGTAGATCTCTGTGAGTTCAAGGCCAGCCTGGACTAAAAAGTGAGTTCCAGGACAGCCAAGGCTACAATGAGAGACCATTTCAAAAAAATGAAACAAAACAAAAAACCCAATGTGTGTGTGCATGTGCATGTGCGTGTGCGTGTGCGTGTGCGTGTGTGTGTGTGTGTGTGTGTGGGTGGTGTGTGGGTGTGTGTGTGAGAGAGAGACAGAGACAGAGACAGAGGCAGAGACAGACAGAGACAGACAGACAGACAGACAGACACAGACAGAAAAAGACACAGAGAGAGTGTATGTTAGGGAGATTTATATGAAAGCACTGTAAAAATTGTAAAAAACACATCACAACCTGAAGTGGGAACAACAAATCTTTGATATGTAATTTAAGGCCAACGAAAAGAACATAAACCTATCCTATTGAAGTGAAAAATACATAATTTTCCCACACAAGACGGCCTATTAACAATAGCCATAAAATTTTAACATTTCTGCTTTAAATTACAAGTCACATATATTAAAATGACCAATAAAATTCATTTAGTAGAAAACATACTTACAGAGCTATAAAGAAATTTATCCTGGTATGTTCATTTATAGTAAATTTAGCTCTCTTGAAATAAACAAAGGTCATAGCCAAAAGATACTACAAGGAAAATTAGTATTAATGGTTTGCTTTCACTAATATAACTGCTATAAAATAGTTGATTTTAACCCTTAAATATTTATCTGTATACAGTCACCTGAGTACTTATTTTTTGGTCCCCGTAGTTAATCCACTTGAATCAGGTGAGTTATCAATAATTACAGTTACCAATAATTTATTATGTTTAGCTAAGAAGATTTCTATTTTTTTATAGTGGGTACATTTTAAAACTAAAATTCCATTTTTTTCTATCTTAAATTTCAAACTTATAAAGAAGTTGAAATAGTTCAATGAGTAGCCAAACATCTTTCACCAAGATTCACCAATAGTTAGTTTTAAAACTGCATAGCAAGTCCTAATTTTCATTGAGAAAACACATTTTAAATGTCTTATTACAAAGACACACAATTAGCTTATTAGAATATGTGCCGAGATCTAATGGTTCAAATTTGAAACAAGTTATAATATGAATATTGTTTTTCTCTTTCATACTTATTCACTATCTTGATGATACCAGGACTTCCCTTCATTTCTGAGTAAAGGATTTTTGAAATAATATAGTCAAGAATTCTGGGTTAGTTACTTTTCAAACACTGCCCCCTGCTGTACACTAACATTAAAGCACTTAAACTGTACTGTTTACCACAACTCAAAAGAAACTGAGTATTTGATTATATGATTACTGTTTATTTGAAAAGTGGTACTATGGGACTGGAGAGATGGCTCAGTAGTTAAGAGCACTGACTGCTCTTCCAGAGGTCTTGAGTTCAATTCCCAGAAACCATATGGTGGCTCACAGCCATCTGCAATGGAGACTGACACCCTCTTCTGGTGTGTCTGAAGAGAGCAATGGTGAATACATTAAATAAATAAGTCTTTTTTTTTTTTTTTTTTTTTTTTTTAAAGAAAAGTGATACTTTGTTTCAAAAGATTACATTTTTGGAGATATAGTTTTACATTTACTTATATATCTTTATTTATGTATGTATGTTATATGTCAGGTGTGGAGATCAGAGAACAATGGAAATCTGTTCCCTTCCTTCCACATGTGAAACCTGGGATCATCTTAGTCATCAGGCTTAGCATTAGGCACCTTTACCAGCTGATGCAGTTGTATGTATCCCACCAGCACCAAATTATCAAATGCTTATGATAAAACATTAGCATGCTTCAGATTTACCACAAAATAATTTACATTCCAGAGAAGAAACAATAGTCACATTGATTATTTTTAAGAGCCACATGGAGGTCTTTGTTTTTCTTATACGTTGTATGTGCTTTAACTTTTCTAAATTAGTTTCCAGAGGCTGCAGAGATGCCTCAGTCACTAACAGCACTGTCTATTCTTCCAGAGGACACAAAGTTCGATTCCTAGCACCCATATGGTGGCTCATAACTGTCTATTACCCCAGTTTTGGGGAATTTAATACTCTTTTCTGACCTTCAAAGGTACCAGACATGCAAGTGGTGCACAGACATACATACAAGTTAAACACCCAAATACATTAAAGTTTTTTTTAAGTTTCCAAAATATTTAATTTTTAAAAACGATTTTAGTTTCCGTTATTTATTTATTTATTGTCCTCAAACACACAAGAACAGGGCATCAGATTCCATTACAAATGGTTATGAGCCACCATGTGGTTGCTGGGAATTGAATTCAGGACCTCTGGTTTTTTTTTTCTGTTTGTTTGTTTGTTTGGTTTTTGTTTTTGTTTTGGTTTGGTTTGGTTTTTTGTTTGTTTGTTTGTTTGTTTTCAAGACAGGGTTTCTCTGTATAGCCTTGAACTCAGAAATCTGCCTGCCTCTGCCTCCCAAGTGCTGGGATTAAAGGCATGCGCCACCACTGCCTGGTGAACTCAGGACCTCTGGAAGAGCAGTCAGTGATCTTAACCACTGAGCCATCTCTCCAGCCCCTGATTTTGGTTTTTAATTGTGTATGTGTGTGTGTGTGTGTGTGTGTGTGTGTGTGTGTGTACATGAGTGTAGATGCCTGAGGAAATTGGAAGTCATCAGCTACTGTGGAGCTGGAGTTATAGGCAGTTCTGAGTTACTTGATATGGGTACTGGAAACTGATCTCAGGTCCTCTGGAAGAATAAGAAGTGTTTTTAACCATATTCTCCAGCCTCCCAAATTTTAAAAAACAAAATTAAACATTTTTATCTTTGTCACATTTAAGTATGAAATAGCTTTCATTTTGACATTTACTATGAAATCACAAGTTATTCTTCTGAACATTCCTTTATTTTTATTTATATTCTAACTGTTACTGAGCTTAATATATGACTGCCCATTATCTAAATGGTATCTACAAAAATAAAATGACAACCATTCAGTGGACTCAAAAACAAAGCAACAAAAATTTAAATATGTCCACAAAAAAGCATTTACCATCACTATTCCTAATATACTAGGCAGTTTATGGGATTCGATATATAACAGAGAACATGTTAAACTAATTTTAGCCTGTAAGATTACCAGGAAGAGGATAATGAGTGACAAGTCTGAATAAAAATAAAGTAGATGGGCATCATGGCACATTCCTTTAATCCCATCACTCTGGAGGCAGAGGCAGGTAAGTATCTTCCAGTTCAAGTTTACAAGGAAAGTATTAGACCAGCCAGTGTGTTACATAGTTAAACCAGGGAAAAAAAGAATAATGATACACATGGATCAAAATGTCACAATGAAACTCATTTCTTTGTATACTAACCCCAAAGAAGATGACCCATTATTTTTAAAATATTTTAAATTACCTGTGTGTGTGTGTGTGTGTGTGTGTGTGTGTGTGTGTGTGTACATGCCCTTTAGGAACTGGAGTTACAGGCAGTTGTAAGCAGCCAGATCAAACAAACTTGAATTCTCTGAAAGAGCAACAAGGGCTTTTTACTGCTAATCTGTATTTCCATCCCCAAAGCCATTTGTTTTATAGAATAGTTCTCAATTTTCATTTGTCTATAGTGTTTCTCAAAAAATGTAACAGTGCTGATCTATGGCTGTTCTCTAGCAGTGAGGAAACCAGCATGGTATAAGAGATTATTTATACTATTATAAATTATAGCAACAGCAATTTAATATCTATTAAAATAGTAATAACATTGTTTTAAAAGATAATGGGTTTTTTGACTGAATTACTTATAAAATATTTCAAATTTACAGAAGACTTCCTTAATGGAATGAGTCTCAAGTTCTTTTTCTCCACACCAATTAAAGGTAGTAATTCTAACCAAAATGTATTGAATCTAGCTGAGCACAGTGTCTGTTATCCTAGCTCTTAGGAGGCTGAGATAAGGTAAGGCTGGAGTGAAACTGTATCCTTGCACTTCCCCCACCAAAGTATGGAAACTATTGATTCTTGTTTCCAGATAGATTAGGTAAAAATTAAGTGTAAGAATTCTGCTTTGGGGACAGTGAGATGGCTTAGTGATAAAGGCACATGCTGTCAAGCCTGATGATTTGAGTTCAATTCCTAGGTCCCTCATGGTGGAAGGAGAGAACCAATTCTGTCTATAAATTGTCTTCTGACCTTCACAAACTGGCTATGGCATACATGCTATGAAAGACAGACAGACAGGCAGACAGAGACACACACACATACAAATAAGGACAATAAAAGAATTTTGCTCTGAAGAAAGAACATAGGCTAGCTATTTTTCTAACTGTAATGAAGGAGAAAATTCTTATTGTATCTCATAAAAATGTTAATGGTCTAGTAACATAACAATGATGGTTTATGATTATACTATTTTCAGTTTACCTTGTCTTCAATTTTGCAGCAGCAGTCCATCCACAAGCAATCTTGAATTAAATCATCATCTATAACAAAAGATAACTTTGACTTATCTTTTTAAAAAAGGTTTCCTTTTGAAGAAATAGTTTCTAAATTGGGACATTTTAAAGTAATGTTTAGAAATTAAACAAAACTGGTTGCTAAGGTGTAGTTGTCAGTTTTTAGTATATATATATCATTGCAAGGACTATGCATTTCCCATCTGATGCATATGTTTATTTATATATATGCCCAGCCTTAAAGCAGAATAATATATTTTGTTTCCTGAGTATTCAACAGGTTGTTAGGTACTCCAGCTCTTTGTTCTTTTGCAGTGTCAATTTTAAGAGGCAGAAATGGAATCTGGTGCAAGATAATTCATCTTTGAAGAAAAAATAACTCAATACTGTTCCAAGGGTATTATTTTTCTATTACTTTAATTAAATAAACCAGAGACACCGAGGAGATTAGAACAGCAGTAGTCGTCCTGGAGTAATGGCTCAGTGGTTAAGAGTACTGGCAGTTGTTCCAGAGGTCCTGAGTTCAAATCCCAGGAACCACATAGAGGTTCATAATCATCTACAGTGAGATCTGGTGTCCTCTTCTGTCCCTTAAACATTAAATAAAAATAAAAAATAAAATAAAACAGAAGTCCTGAGTTCAATTCCCAGCAAAAACATGGGGGCTGTTTTTCTGTAAGAGGACCTGACACCCTTTTCTGGTGTGTTGAAAACAACAGTATACTCATATAAGTAAAAAACAAGTCTTAAAACCACAAAACAAAATCAGGGTTTCTTAGTGTAATCTGGAAGCCC
>NC_034598.1:123182-129398 GCF_900095145.1 Mus pahari | reverse complement strand
TCTGTATAGCCCTGGCTGTCCTGGAACTCACTTTGTAGACCAGGCTGGCCTTGAACTCAGAAATCCACCTGCCTCTGCCTCCTGAGTGCTGGGATTTAAGACTTGCACCACCATGCCCGGCTGGTGTAATTACTTTTTTGTGTTTGAGAGTTTTCAGTTGCTAATATGACCTCTGTGCAGGTTTAGTTTGTCTCTTACTTCTGTCTTAACCTACTTTTAATGATAGAGAGTTGTTCACTTTCCATTTTTTTTTTTTTGTGAATATGGTATAACCGAATTCATTAAGACTGAGCCAAACACACTGTTTACTTCTGCATCTTAGATAACGACAAGCTTCTCCATAAAGTAATGAGTTTTCAAAAGGGATTTTCTGATCTGCATATTAGAGCTCCTTTAGCATGCTTCCCAGTAGACAAAATTTTTCCTGAGGCAGCACTACCCCAATATCAGACTCTAGTGATGAAAACTACAGCACAAGAAGAATTCTGCACTAGGGTTGGATTGGTTAAGAATTCACTGACTTCCAGAGTATTCACTATGAGGCTCAGATATTGAGATACAGTGTCCTACTAGATCCAGTTCAGGTCTAGGCTGTCAGTTTTTTATTAGATATTTCCTGCGGGCTGGGAAGAACTATATGGCTCTCAGAAGCAGGCTGTAAGAAGGCCTGGATTTTTCTCAACCTGGTCTCCAACAGATATTTTCTTCTTTTACATTTCAAATGCTATCCTGAAAGTCCCCTATACCCTCCCCTGCCCTGGTCCCCTACCCACCCACTCCCACCTCTTGGCCCTGGCATTCCCCTCTACTGGGGCATATAAAGTTTGCAAGACCAAGGGGCACCTCTTCCCAATGATGGTCGACTAGGCCATCTTCTGCTACATATGCAGCTAGAGACATGAGCTCTGGGGGTACTGGTTAGTTCCTATTGCGTTCCACCTATAGGGTTGTAGCCCCCTTCAGCTCCTTGGGTACTTTCTCTAGCTCCTCTATTGGGGGCCCTGTGTTCCATCTTATAGATGACTGTGAACATCCACTTCTGTATTTGCCAGGCACTGTCTAGGCTGTCAGCATATGGGGAGGCTATGCAGAGAAAGTCCAAAGGAGCCTGGCAGCTGGAGCTGTGTGGTAGGCTGCCTAAATCTGGAGAGGGAAGAGTCTCCAAGGGGCAGGGATACTATCAGGACCAGGAGAGTGAAAGGGAACAGAAAGTAGTTAGACGGACTCTACAAAGGTAATTAAGGTAATTAAGGAAGAGAAAGAGCATGGCTTGAAAAAGTTTAGAGCTTCTGGAATAGGGTTGTGTTGTGTGGTTCTAAGAGAGCTGCTCCAAAGATCCAGGCCAAAGTGACAGGAAAACCCACCATTCCCTTTACTACCTGGGTAAGCCACATGTTCCCTAACTGCAGGCATTTTGACCAGGCCTGGTTCTGTCTGGAAACTCCCAGTCTATTCAATGACTGTTTCCTGGCTGTGGGAGGAGAGTCAGCATACAGCTGAGCTGCACCAAGAACCACAACTGGGTGGTCCTGGCACCTCCCAGGTCAGAGATAAAGGACTGGAAAAGGGGCAGGAGGGAAGCAGGGTTGTGTTTTCAACAGCTGCTCCTAAGGAAGTAGCGCTCAGCTCTCACAATTCTATTGGGGATATCTTATCATCGGCAATTAGGTTGAGATCCTATGACTTGAGGTTTAACATGATTTTTCCATTTACTGTATGGTTGCTAGAGTTGTTCTGTTTATAAAATAGAGAAAGCGCTGAGGGTATGTTTGATAGCCCCAGGTATGTTGAGGTCAGAGGGTGTCTTAGCCCTCAGCAGACTTATGCTGAGGCATCCCCCCCCCCCCCCCCGTATAGCCATACAACATGAGCCATATGGCAGGTATTGTATAGAATAGAGTTTATTTAGGACGTGGGAAGGAGAGTTGAGAAGGGAGTGGGGGGTGGAGGGGTAGAAGGGAGAAGAGGCCAGCCAGGAACACATGGAGAAAAGGGGGAGGGGAGAGTGGGAGAAAATGGTTCAGAGAGAGAAGAATTAGAGAGAATAAGAAAGTGAGGAGGGGGCAAACAGCCCCTTGTATAGTAAGCCAGGCCTACCTGGCTCTTGCCAGGTAATTGTGGGGTACAGCCTAGAAGGAATGTTAACAAGAGAAGTTTCCAACATTGTATCTTAGTGCATTTGCTGTATGTGTAGTTTGCATAAGGATTTGCCTTTGCTACAGCAGTTACAAAGCTTGAATTCAAATTCATCCTTGCATTTTAACTCCCCTGATTCACCATTTGCCTATGTATATTTCCCTTTGACCAGAGAAATAGGGATCCTCTGGTTGTTTTGTAGGTAGCAGTAATAAGAGGAACCAGTGCAGATTTGACTGACTCAGAAAGTAAGGGTCAAGACAGAACTAGGATGTGAATAGAAAGAGAGAGGAGGAGTTAGACAAAGGAGGAGAAGGGAAGAGAGAGCTGGGGGCAAGAGAGGAAGAAGGAGCCAAGAAAGCACCTAGCCAGAGTTGTCCCCTTTGATACTGTTTCGTTTTGGACCTCAGGACAATGGACTGAGGTGCATATTTTACATATCAAAGCAGACCTGACCTCCAGGTTCTCCTAACCCGAGAGCCCCTGCCCCCAGCCCTGACCTTTCCAGTCCAGGGCCAGCATTGCCCTTCCACTAGAGGTTCTTCCCTATATACTCCAGACATTTTGCTCTCTATCTCTTTCTCCTTCTTTCTCCTCTTCCTTCTGTTCCTTCTGCCTTTCTTCTCTCTATAAGCCTGCTCTTTCTCTCATACTCCTCTTCCCCTCCTATGGCAACTTCCCTGGCATCAATCATTGGGTCCAGTGAACTCAACCAAGACCAGCTTCCCAATAAATCTGCTTTTAATATATTTAAATCTGGGTAGGATTGGCTGGTTTCACCAGTGGAGAAAAGACGACACTTGTCACATTTTCTCTTTCCTTCCTATAAGATATGTTAATGGGCACCTGAGTTAGCAGTTTATCCAGAGTTTCTTTGAAACCTAATAAGATTTTGTTAATGTATTTTTTTAGCTAGAAAACTCAGTATTAATTAACACAAAAGCACTTTTTGAATAATTATGATTGCTCACTTACATTAGAAAAAAAGCACTGTGCTCATGCACATGTGGCCAAACTGCTTTGTTTTCACTTCTTGATTTGTTGACTGTGGACTTCTTGCAGAAGTGGAAATGTCTAGACCCTGCAGTCAGGACTTTTTTTCAGAGACCTTACTTTGGAGGAGTGCAACAGTCTGAATTCTGTAGGTCAGAATAGTTTTCTTTGCAGTCTTCCTTGCTCCTCCTCAGAGTTCAGGTAAAACAAGTCTTGAGTATGAACTGGGTGTGGGAATGAGTCCCACATCTCATAGAATAAAGTGAAATCCTAATATTGAAAGAGACTTTTGTCTTATTTTCTTTTTCTTTTATCCCTATCCTATTGGCAGGTGTGAGCATCTTTCATTTTTGTTCCATGAAAAGTTCCAGGTGCTTTCTGAAGAATTTCTTTCCCATATGCAGGTCTCCCATGGTTCAGCCAGTTCTGCTCATCTGTGAATGAGAGCTAAGAGCCCTGGGTGATGAAGACAGAGGAGTCTGTAGCAAAGGATCCAGGTATGTGTGAGGGATTGAGCAAGGTATGGTGTGGGTGGGTCAGGTGATAGTAGAAAGAGGATATGACATGAAATTGCATTTGTCAGTTTCTCTTTAATTAATGAGTCTAGACAAATTCACTGATAATAATATTATATGTGGAAATTAGATTTCCAGTTACAACCTACACAGGAAGCAGTTAGTTATTCTCAGTATTTGGTTAGTTTTGAGACTCTGAAATGACTGTTGCCCATTGAAAAAAAAGTGTCCTTAAAGTGTTTTTAGCCAGACTAAAAGCAGGACCTGGCTATGGGTATGAACCAAGATATTAGAACATGTAGCGAATGTCAGGATTGAATTCCCTTTTAAGGCCCATAAATCTTCCTTATTGTTGGCTTTTTTTCTCTTGAATTGTGGACTAATTGATGTACTGTGTTGAGTTAGTCCTGGTTAGAGTAGAATAATTACAGTTTCCCTTTTTTTTTTTTTGGTACTTTTTGTTTTAATTTTGTGTCTCTGAGTCTTTATTATTCTGAGATATGTTTCTTCTGTACTCAACATTCTTTGGAGCTGTTGTACTGAGCAAATGTCCTATTTACCACACAGGTTTCGAGTGTCTATTGACATAGTCTTCTCTACATGTCCGCTTTATCAAAATGAGTCCTGCATTTTATAATTTCTTACTGTCTACTTCTCTTGGAGGTGTGAGAGAGTTTCCGGTTGTGCCACTAAGCGATTTCTCCATTGAGTTTCTTTCTTCTGTCTTGATCCATTTTTAATTCAATAGTTATTCGCTTCCCATGTGTTTGTAACCATTGTGTAACTGAATTCTTTAAGGATGTGACAAAATACGCCATTTATTTTAGCATCTTAGACAGCCACAGCTTTTACACAAAACTTTTGAGTTTTAAAAGTGGATTTTTTGTGTTTCCTATTAGAGTAAGTTTAGTGTGCTTCCAAGAAGACAAACTTGATTCTCACTCAACACAGCACAATATCACCATCTTGTGGTGAAAGTGGTACAGGGCAGGATGAATTCGCTGTGGGCAGTGGGCTGAGAAACCACTGACTTCTTGAGACACCTATATCCTATCAAAATCCCCAGTTTCTAAAATATCTTCCCCCAAGTCAATATTGCTAACAGATATTTGACTTATAGTAGTGGATGTCTGTGAGGGAAGGATGAAGTGTTTTGGTTTTTTTTTTTTGGTGTCTCTTGATTTTCACAGAGAAGAACATTCAGGACCCCAGTAAAGCTCTCCAGAATAAGTTACTCTGTCAGAAATTTAAGGTATTTCATACAAGAGAAGAAAGTGCAGCTGGAATTGCAATTTCAACTTCAACAAGTGCTATTTGCATGGAACATTTTATTTTAAATAATCATTTTCTTTGAATCTTTCCACTCTTTTGCCTTGTTTTCAAACCTGATATTGTTTCTTTCCATATCTCTTTGTATTTTTCATATTTTGTTTCATCCCAGTTTGAATTTTTTCTTCAGTGTTTTTACCTATTTACTTCCAGTCAGTTTTCTTATCCTGCATTGTCCCTACTTCCTTCAGCTGTATACTCATGGTTTTGTGCCCATCAGTCATTTTGCTTGTAATTATGTTCTTCATGACTCTGAGGTCTGAATTTTGAATGTCACTTAAGTTGTCCTTTTTAGGGGATACTACCATGGTTATGATGTGATTAAAGTACATCTTGTTTTATTTTTAGCATTTTGGGTTGGGAACAGAAACAAAAGAAATCAGAATTTAGAATTTTGGTTGTCTTTTGTTGTGTGGCTTGTATTCCAAGCTTAAAACTTCAGCTGTCTATCTTTTATCTGAGGGTTTCAGAACTCACTATGAGGCTCAGATATCTGGTCCAGCAGTGTCCTACTCCATTCGTTTCACATGTGGGCTGGGAGCAAGTGTGAGGGAATGCTGTGTAGAGTGGGTTTAGGGTAGCCAGAAAGCTAGAGCTGTATGGCAGGAAGCTTGATAATGAGTGGGAAGGACTTTTCTCTGTGGAGCAGGGTTAATCTTAGGTACCAGGAGAGTGACAGGGAAAAGAAAAAAGCTGGGTGGACTCTACAAAAGTAATTGAGAAAGAGAAAGTGCCTGGCTTCAAAGTGTTTAGGGGATCCATGTGACTGGAACCACTTGTTGGGTCAAGGAGAAGTGCTAGATCCAGGTCTGGGTGACAAGAAAATCCACCATTCCAACCTGGTCCCTAACCAGGTACTGGTTACCTGGGCCTGATATTCTTCTTGTGTTATTAGTATAAGATTTGTCTAAAGAAAAGGAGAAAGCTGGGCAGTGGTGGCGCACTTGGGAGGCAGAAGCAGGCGGATTATCTACAGAGTGAGTTCTAGGACAGCCAGGGCTACACAGAGAAAACCTGTCTCAAAAACCAAAACCAAAACCAAAACCAAAACCAAAACCAAAACCAAAACCAAAACCAAAACCAAAACCAAAGAAAGAAAGAAAGAAAAAGGAAAGAAAAGAAAAGGAATCAGGAATCTGTGCTTAATCTGTCTATTCCTCAGACATTGTTAGAGCAAATGCTTCCTCCATCAGTCTCACCATGACTAATGCCTTTTCTAGGTTTATAACTTAAAGGTTGAATT
>NC_034598.1:114063-123002 GCF_900095145.1 Mus pahari | reverse complement strand
AGAGAGAGAGAGAGAGAGAGAGAGAGAGAGAGAGAGAGAGAGAGAGAGAGAGAGAGACTTTCCACAGCACTCCGTAGTATAACTGATATCATTGGCATACATTACAATGTTCCCTATTCAGCTCTAGTTTTCTTAATTGGAGATTCACTTTTTAAGTCTGGAGTAGGGGAAAAATTCTTCCTCAGATATTTTGTCTCTTCACAGAACCAAGTCTGTGTCCTTGACTCATTGGAATGTCTTTGAGTCTTTACTTCATGAACTTCTATACAAACTTATTAATACCTTTCTATATACTGTTTCACACTGACCAACTTGTTCTTATGCTAGAAGCTCTCAGCCACATTATTATGGACATATGTCTTACATTATTTTTAATAGTATAAGTGCTTATTATTGTCATTTTTGTGTGTTGCTGTGTCTTTTATAAGCTAGTACTCAGGGTTATACTTTAAGAAAGTAATCCAGGAATTCTCTCTCACTGTTCATTGATTTAAGTCTCCACAGTAGCTAATTAAGGAACAATAAACCAAGAGCTACATGTAGAATTGGCTCAACATTTAAGAATACTTGTTGTTAGTCGGGTGTGGTGGGAAAGTCACCATTGAATGAGGAAGGGGTCAGTGGCACAGCTGGTATGGAGGCAACTCTGGAACTTCCAAGGGAAGTGGAGGTGGAGTGATGGGGAAGTAGGCAGTAATAGGGCCAAGGGTATAATTAGTTCTTTGGTATAGCTCATCATAACTCAGTCTAAAATTCTGCTGTGGCTATCTTAAGTCTGTCAGAAGTTTTTAGATTATGTGAACTGGGTTTATCCTGGTGTTTTTGTGCATGTTATGATTTTGAAGATAGTCACAGGAGCATTATGTGCTAGAGGATTTGTCTGAAAACATGATTTTCTTGGACATTGTGACAATTGCAAAGATCCTGGCATTTAACTCCATCCATTATTTCTAATTCTGCTCTTTTCAGATTTGCCTATTCCAGGGAGTGGCCTCTCCCCCTGATGATGTGGCATCCCCAGAGAGCTTTTTAGGTAATTGTCACATAAGTAGCCACTGTAGATTTGATTGAATCAGGAAGTATATTTTAGCAAGCTTTAAAGGTATGATTGTAAACATTAACCTTTACTAAGGAAATGTTTTCTGCAGTTAATTTTCTGGGATTTATATGCATTCTAGGATGCAAATACCACATCAGAATATTGAGAAATGTTGTTTCTTATGGTTAGTTCTTAATATTGCACCTAGAAACTGGAATAGTGAGTGCATATGCATGCTCTGAGATCAGGTCACATTACTTTTACTGTTATTAGATATACTATAGGTTGGGGCAAAATTCTCACCTGATAATCAACTAAGTGCCCTGGATGGTAAAGAGAGAGGAGACTGTAGCAAGGGATCCACATATGCTAGAGGGATTGAACAAGGGGTGAGATGGGCCTCAAGTGATAATAGAAAGAGAAAATGAATTTCATCTTGTCAGGTTTCATTAATCTGGAAATTTTCACTGAGAAAATTGTAGATATGGTAACATGGACTTCTCATATTGGGCTGTACAGTAAGCAGTCGGTTGCTCTCAGTATTTGATTAGTTTTGAATCTCTGAAATAACTGTTGCCTATTGAAACAAAGGTTCTTTGGCCCCCCCAACTGAAAGTAGCAACATATTAGCTATGAGAGTGGTAGAACACATCAGATTTTCTTCTAAGTCCTGTTACATTCCTTATCGCCATGTTCCCTGTATAACCCTTTGTTTTGTTTTGTCTTGTTTTTTGTTTTTGTTTTTTCTTTGGAGCTGCCCTCAGATTGAACCAGAAAGCCTTCTGTTACTCACAAAGTAGTTCTGACACTATGATGCCAGTGAGTATGCCTTGCCTGGCCGCTTGGGATTGTAGCACATGGGATTTAAATCCCAGACTTTGATAACTCTGCTTCTTGCCCCAGTCTGCACAGCTGTTTTTTAACACTATGAATGCTACCACCAGGGAGTCCATGATATTTGTAGACAGTATGAGTGGTTTGATCTGAGTTATTTTTTCTCAAGAAGTTCCACCTGCTCTCTGAGTCTGCTATATTGACCCCTTGAAAATTTCCTCCATGCTTGAAATGTGTACTCACTGATAACACTCTGATGAGTTAGTCCGGATTAGAGGAGAAGAGTTCTAGTTGCCTTTTTAATTGTACTGTTTTGTTTTTGTTTTTGTTTTTGTTTTCCTTTAGCTGTGCTTCTCTTGGTCTTATTATTCTGAGTCATGTTCCTTCTGTTCTCACGTTCTTGAGATTTTTATACTAGGCAAATGTCTTATCAGACCACAGGGCTTTCATGCACCTATTGACATGATCATTTTTCTTCTCTCACTGCTTCTACATGTTTTGTTTCTCACACTGATTAGTTTGTAGGTGTTGAGTCTTACATTCTGGTGTTAACTCACCATTCCGTCCATTTCCATGGAATTTAGAGACAATCTATGTGTCTCTGTACATCCTGACAACTGGTCTATGATTTTTCCTTGCAAATAATTGTTTGAGCTCCCCTGCTTTTGACATGGAGGTAAAGCCAGCTTTGTATGGTGAATTTCTAGTGTTCCTCTTCTTTGTGTTTTAGGGAATATTCTCCTTTTGACATTCTCCTTTTGATAGTATCAGGTTTTTCTCAGAAAAGGGGAATTCCATGCTAATATGTCCAGTCCGTAGTTACGGTTAGAGGAAACTTTTTGTTTCCATCTAAGCACTTGCTTGATGCATGTAGTTTTATAATGCAAGAGGTTGATTTATTCACCTTTTCTAAAAACCCACATTTCTTCTTCAATTCCGATTTATTTGTGTATGACTCTCCCCAACACTGCATAATGTAATGCTGACATCATTGCCATACATTGCAGTGTCCCCCTTTTTTATGTCTAGTTTTTATACATAAAGAGTTACTCTATTAGTGCTTTGTCGGTACTTTAGTCTCTGCACAGAGATAAGTTTGTTGTGTTGAATGATTATATTATCTTTACATCTATTTCATTAATTTCTACATGACCTTACTAATATCTTTGTACATACTACTTCAAATTGACTGCTTTTCACCTTTTTCTGCCCTGGGGCACTTAATTGTGGACAAGTGTCCATCCCAACCAGTGTCTCTTGTTACTAAACTTTTCAGTGTGTCTTTGTTTCCTCACTTCTGTGTGATTGTCTTTCCTGACCTGGCACTTAATCTGGCACTCTAAGAAAAGGTCATTGGTGCTCCATGAAGTTTGTCTCACTGTTCTTTGCTTCTCTATAGCAGGTAATTAGGCACAATTGAGAGCAAGATATGTAATTCAGTAGTTATGGGCGTTTGCTCTTCTAGTTTTCAGGTTCTACTCCCTATACCTGCCTTGGAACTTTATATTGACCCACATGTCATGTTCCAACCATCTTTGGCCTGCTATAGGCTCCATGTGTATGACATGCACAAACCTACATTTTTGAGTCATGGCCCTGGAATGGATGGTGTGACATGGTTTCCTGTCCCTAGAGCAGAATCCATAGGGCATGGCCCTCCTCAAGTGCTGACAATTGCTGTAAGCATGAGGTTTGTTTGTATATTTTGTTTCATGTTCTCCCTTCGGGAAGTGTTCTTTCTGCCAAAGTCATGGGGGATGTTCTCCCTACCAAGTTTAATGACTCCATAGTAATTAGAAACAGCATGAGTCCAGGAGGCAAGAATATGTTTAATGTGCCTGTGCAAAATGGTAAATGCTGTGACCTTCAGGACAGCTCTTATAGCAGTGGGAAGGAATTCTGAAAACTCAAGTTCAAGAAAATATGAACAGGATTTCTCAATGTAAGGATTAAATATGAACTGTATTAGGGACTTCCTGAATTCTAAAGAACAGAGGCAGCTGCACTAATGAGTCAGTAATAGGAAGACATAGTTAAAAACAAAACAAAACAAAACAAAACAAAACAAGACAAAAAAGGATCATGGTTCAAATGTCAAAGGAGCAGGGAGTGAGGGAATGATGACCTCAGGGCAGGATCCCACCCAGTTAAGCTCATTGTTTGTATCTATAAAGGTAGGCAAATTTCTGAATTTAAGGTAAGCCTGAGACAGAGCAAATTTAGGTCCAGGCATGGTGGTACACACCTTTAAATTTCTAAGGAAGTAGCTCATGCAAATAAAAGACTGGGCTTTGGTCTGCAAGAGAGTACTACAGGGACAGAACTGTTTAGAGAGAGATACCTAGAGAAAACTGTTTTGAGAGCTGACATAGCTCTTTTTTGATTTCTTTCTGGTGGGATTTCTGACTTTGGTCAGAAAATCCAAGAATTTTTTTTGTAGCAGCATTTCTGACTTTGGTCAGAAAACCCATGAACTATCCAGAGAGCTTTCACGGTTTTTTTGTAGCAGAGAGTTGTCTCAAGCAGAGAGCTGTGTGTGGAGGGCCATCTCAAGCAGAAAATAGAGCTGTCAGTTTGCACCCATCACTGACTTTGAGTTATTTTCTTCTACTGCTCCCACATGCTACTTCCTCAGGAACCCCTCTCCAAATGAGACTGATCCTATGCACTACATGGGCATAAAGATACCCCTGCAAATAAAATTAAAATTAATAAACCTTACTTAAAAAATAAGAAACTGTAAACAATCTGGAAGTATATAAAAGCAATGAAAATAACTGTACAGGAATGAATATAGAGTTATAACTAAGGTGAGAGTAAATATAGATTCTGGATATGTGACAGGACAGCTAACACTGTATGCCAGTGTTGGGAGTGTTAGGAATGTATGTGTGATAAATAAAATTGTTTATGTACATGGAACTCAGAGTGGAGAACATCCCATGTCCATTGTAATGTGACAGTTTATCATATTAATGAAGTGGTTAGAAATACATAGTAGTAACTTTTATGAGGGACTGCCCTAATTGTGAAATATAGGAAAATGCTGTTATCTAGCACCTGCATTGATACAATATATTGGATTAAGGGTTCCATGGTAATGTGCCCCAAGTTAAACCCAACAAACTCTTCTAGGCTGTTCATATGTGAAATGCATTATAATCCAACACATTGGGTGACATTTCTCACTCTCATACTCATTCCAGTTAGGCAGCCACATTGTTATGAACAGAAGAGAAGGGTGTGGGCATTTTTCTCATGAGTACATGAAACTTCCTCACAGTGTCACATCAGGCTCCTGGGAAAGACCCTCTCTTGTATTTTCTATCCCATCCTGTTACTCATGTTTTCATCCCATATGTCCTTGTATTTGATGTATAATTGGAGACAGGTTTTGGATGGGTAGCCAGGCTGTCATGTATTCATAATTTCAACTGTCATGGTATATGATAGTGGATTTCTATAACTCACTCCCCTTCCTTCAGCTCTTACAATCTTCCCCCTCACCCCATGTCAGTCTTAATTCTTATCAGTCTCTGAAATGAGTTTCCTAATACAAACTATGTTTGTCTTATTTAGGCTTTCAGGAGAACAAGGCTATGTTGTAAGTAAAAGAATTTCAAAGAAATTACAGTATTCTGGCATGTAGCAGTACATCAGTCATAGGTTCCCATCCTGGGCCTGTGATTTTTCCAGTCATTGGCTTTTAGCTGGCATCTAGTGCCAGCTATGTATTTCCTTTATGGGATGACCTTAGTTCAAACCAGAAAGGCTTCTGTTATTTACAAAAATCTTGGCACTATTCCTCTTGTGAGCATACCTTTCTGGACAGGATGGTGTTGCAGCACTAGGAGTCAGCATCTGAGGAGAGCCACTGATGATTCTTTTTGCCCAGCAACCTACAGAACCCTTTTAGCAATAAGAATGCTACACCAGTATATCCAATACATTTTTAGAAAATGAGGGGTCTGCTAACTTCTTAGAATCTTCCCTAGGGATGTATAAAACTAAGTGATATTTTCTTGTAGTTTTATATTGCTTATTAAGAGTATTATCAGATTTGAGCTTTCTAGTGGAATATTTGTAGTTTTTGAACTGAAGAATTATGCTTCCCAAATTAAGAAACTTGGGAAAATGTGTCTTCCTCATTCTTTTATTTAACACATTGAAAATGCTTTATATCTTACTTGCTCTTTGTAAGCACTGTTGCACTGTGATGAATTAGTGTTGAGTCATATCCTATCCTTGTCATGCTTCTATGTATAGTAGAATAATGACAGGTATTTTCAAATTTTGTAAGGACAGATTTAGGTTGTTGGCTGCTATCTTGATTATGATGAGTTATATTCCTTCTGTTCTCACATTCTTTCTTCAGTGCTTTTATATTGAGTCAATGTGCTATTTTGCCCCATGTCTTTCATGGATATATTTATGGTTGTGTGACTTCTGTCACTGACTTTTACATATTTTGTGCCTTAAATTATTTGGTATGTGGATACTAAAACAGTTTTGTATCCTTGGCATAAAATTAACTTAGTTCCCCTTCTGGATCCATTAGAGAGAATCTCTTTGTCAATATATATCCTTGCAACTGGTCTATGAGTTTTTTCTTTGAAAATGATTTGTTTGTTTGTCTGTTTTTTATATCAAGGTCAAGCCAGCTTTGTGTGCAATATTCTCGGTGCACAATTATTACATGTTTTCCTGAACAAACTGGAGAATTCATTGCTGAGTCTGTCCAGTCCTCAGATATTGTTTATGGAAACTCTGTATCAGCGCTTGCTCATTGCCTGGTGTAGTTTTATGACATAAAACATTGACATTCACTTGTTTCTAGAAAAATCATCCTTTTCTTCTTCAATTCTCTTTAACTTTGTATGACTTCACAGCATGTCATCCATCTGCTATTTCCTGTTGTCACACTAAACTACTTGGACAGTGGCATAGAAAGAAACCTTCCAAGGGTCTGATAAATGTCTGGACAATGAGGGAGAGGGCAGCAAGCAGAAGTGACACAGCTTCTGGGAAAGATCCCTTTTCTGGTTCCAGTCATCCGGCACTTTTCCCACCCGAGGAGGGGTGTCCACCTGGGAGGAGTCTCAAGACCTGAGCTGGCAGGAGAGCCATCTTTGCTCCAGTTCGCTTAGGCTCCAGTCTGCACTAGCAAGAGTGTAGACCGCAGAAGCTACACAGCTTCAGGAAAGACAGAAGCAACCTAACTTCTGGGACAGACCCTGTTTCGGGCTCCGGAATTTTGGGCACCTTCCTCGCCAGAGGATAGGTGGCCACTTGTGAGGGCTCTGTCTGCCAGAGCAGGTGAGAGAGTCATATTGTGTCCAGGATCCCTCAGTGGCTAGTCTGTGCAGGTGAGTGANTAAACTGCAGAGGCAACACATCTTCTGGGACAGACCCTGTTTTGGGCCTACATCTTCAGCAAGGAGGCAGATCTGAATGCCAGGCCTCTGTGCACCTTCCCTGATAGAGGAGAGCTTCCCTGCAGAGAGTAACTGCTTGTGGACGTTGTACATCGTGGTGCGGAGCCTAGTGCGCACCACGATGTACAACGTCCACAAGCAGCCAGAAATCCAGGACACAATGAGAAGACCAAACCTAAGGATAATAGGTGTAGTTAGAATGAAGATTTTCGACTTAAAGGGCCAGTAAATATCTTGAAGAAAATTATAGAAGAAAACTTCCCAAACCTAAAGAAAGAGATGCCCATGAACATACAAGAAGCCTACAGAACTCCAAATAGATTGGATCAGAAAAGAAATTCCTCCTGACACATAATAATGAAAACACCAAATGCACTAAACAAAGAATATTAAAAGCAGTAAGGGAAAAAGGTCAAGTAACATGTAAAGGCAGACCTAATAGTATTACAACAGAATTCTCACCAGAGATGATGAAAGCCAGAAGATCCTGGACAGATGTTATACAGACCCTAAGAGAACACAAATACCAGCCCAGGCTACTATATGCAGTAAAACTCTCAATTACCATAGATGGAGAAACCAAAGTATTCCATGACAAAACCAAATACACACAATATCTTTTCATGAATCCAGCCCTTCAAAGGATAATAAAGGGAAAACTCCAACACAAGGACAGAAATTACGCCCTAGAAAAAGCAAGAAAGTTATCCTTCAACAAACCTAAAGAAGACAGCCACAAGAACAGAATCCCTACTCTAACAACAAAAGTAACAGGAAGCAACAATTACTTTTCCTTAATATCTCTTAATATCAATGGACTCAATTCCCCAATAAAAAGACATAGGCTAACAGACTGGCTAAGTAAACAGGACCCATCATTTTGCTGCATACAGGAAACCCACCTCAGGGACAAAGACAGACACTACCTTAGAGTAAAAGGCTGGAAAACAATTTTCCAAGAAACAGTCTGAAGAAACAAGCTGGAGTAGCCATTCTAATATCGAATAAAATCGACTTCCAACCCAAACTTATCAAAAAAACACAAGGAGGGGCACTTCATGCTCATCAAAGGTAAATCTTCCAAGATGAACTATCAATTCTGAATATCTATGCTCCAAATGCAAGGGGATCCACATTCATTAAGGAAACTTTAGTAAAGGNCAAAGCACACATTGCACCTCACACAGTAATAGTGGGAAACTTCAACACCTCACTCTCATCAATGCACAGATCTAGGAAACAGAAAATAAACAGACACAGTGAAACTAACAGAAGTTATGAAACAAATGGATTTAACAGATATCTACAGAACATTTTATCCTAAAACAAAAGGATATACCTTCCTCTCAGCACTTCATGATACCTTCTCCAAAACTGACCATATAACTGGTCATAAAACAGGTCTCAACTGGTACAAAAATATTGAAATTATCCCATGCATCCTATCAGATCACCACGGACTAAGGCTGATCTTCAATAACAACANAAATAATAGAAAGCCAACATTCACGTGGAAGCCAAGCAACACTCTATTCAATGATAAGTTTGTCCAGGAAGAAATAAGAAAGATATAAAATACTTTTTAAAGTTTAATGAAAATGAAGCCACAACATACCCGAACTTATGGGACA
>NC_034598.1:103152-114003 GCF_900095145.1 Mus pahari | reverse complement strand
TGGAAACAAAAAGAACTATACAAAAAAAAAAAATCAACCAAACCAGGAGCTGGGTCTTTGAGAAAGTCAACAAGATAGATAAACCCTTAGCCAGACTAACAAGAGGGCNCAGGGACAGTATCCTAATTAACAAAATCAGAAATGAAAAGCAAGATATAACAGAATCTGAGTAAATACACAACATCATCAGATCCTACTACAAAAGGCTATACTCAACAAAACTGGAAAACCTGGTTGAAATAGACAGTTTTCTAGACAGATACCCGGTATCAAAGTTAAATCAGAATCAGATGAACGATCTCAATAGTCCCATATCCCCTAAAGAAATAGAAACAGTCATTAATAGTCTCCCAACCAAAAAAACAAACAAACAAACAAACAAACAAAAAAACAGAAACAGATGGGTTTAGTGCAGAGTCCTATCAGACCTTCAAAGAGGACCTAATTCCAGTACTTCTCAAACTACTCCACAAAATAGACATAGCAGGTATTCTTCCCAATTCATTCTATGAAGCCACAATTATTCTGATACCTATACCACACAAAGACCTAACAAAGAAAGGGAACTTCAGACCAATTTCTCTTATGAATATCGATGCAAAAATACTCAATAAAATTCTTGAAAACCGAATCCAAGAATACATCAAACGATCATTCATAATGATCAAGTAGGTTTAATCTCAGGGATGCAGGAATGGTTTAATATATGGAAATCCATCAATGTAATCCAATATATAAACAAACTCAAAGACAAAAACCACATGATCCTCTCTTTAGATGTTGATAAAGCATTTGACAAAATCAATACCCATTCATGATTAAAGTCTTGAAAGGATCAGGAATTCAAGGCCCATACCTAAACATAATGAAAGCAATATACTGCAATCCAGTAGCCAATATCAAACTAAATTGTGAGAAACTCAAAGCAATCCTACCCAAATCAGGGACTAGACAAGGCTTCCCTCTCTCTCCCTACCTATTCAATATAGTACTTGAAGTCCTAGCCAGAGCAATTAGACAACAAAAGGAGATCAAAGGAATGCAAATTGGAAAGGAAGATGTCAAAATATCACCATTTGCCGGTGATTTGATAGTATATATAAGTGACTCCAAAAATTCCAGCAGAGAACTACTAAACCTTATAAACAATTTCAATGAAGTAGCTGGATATAAAAGTAACTCAAACAAACTAGAGGCCCGTCTCTACACAAAGGATAAACAGGCTGAGAAAGATATTAGGGAAACAACACCCTTCAAAATAGAAATAATATAAAATACCTTGGTATGATTCTAACTAAGGTAGTCAATGATCTCTATGATAAGATCTTCAAGTCTTCGAAGAAAGAAATCAAAGAAGTGTAGGGAGTGGGTGCAATCGAAGATGCCAAAATGGCGCCCTGGCTCTCTGCCCGGTCTCGTGGCACCTCAGCTCATCGCTGACCCAGCATAGGCATACAACAGAGGTATGCCTCCTTGGGCGTGCAGCCTTATCTCACCCCTCGTGGTCATCTACTGTGGCCCTATTCCAGAGCCTTCTGGGCTTGTGTGGGGTGTGTGGCACATAGTATGCTTGAGTGTGATTGGTTGAAAGGATCGGACATCAGCAGCCCTTGTGTATATATTGAGCTGGCTTGATTAAAAAGCGGATGCTGCTTCACCCGAACCTGGTATCCGTGTCATTCTTGTCTCTGCTGGTTGGAGACTGCCGCAAAGAAGATCTCAGAAGTTGGAAAGATCTCCCATGCTCATGGTTTGGCAGGATTAAAATAGTAAAAATGGCTATATTGGTGAAAGCAATCTACAGATTCATTGCAATACCCATCAAAATTCCAACTCAATTCTTCACAGAGTTAGAATGAAAAATTTGCAAATTCATCTGTAATAACAAAAATCCTAGGATACCAAAATCTATTGTCTACAATAAAAGAATCTCTGATGGAATCACCATCCCCGACCTCAAGGTGTACTACAGGGCAATTGTAATAAAAACAGCATGGTACTGGTACAGTGACAGACAGATCAATGGAACAGAATTGCAGACACAGAAATGAACCCACACACCTATGGAACCACACACCTATGGTCCCTTGATCTTTGACAAAGGATCTAAAACCATCCAGTGGAAAGAAGACAGCATCTTTAACAAATGGTGCTGGCTCAATTGGTTGTTAGCCAGAAAAATGCAAATTGATCCATTCTTATCCCCTTGTGGATCTAAATGGATCAAAGAACTCCACATAAAACCAGAGACAGTGAAACTTTAGAGGAGAAAGTGGAGAAGAGCCTCGAGATATTGGAACAGGGTAAAGATTCCTGAACAGAACACCAATGGCTTGTGCTGTAACATCAAGAATCAACAAATGAGATCTCATACAAATGCAAAACTTCTGTAAGACAAAGGACACTGTCAATAAGACCAAAAGGCAAGCAACAGATTGGGAAAAGATCTTTACCAATCCTAAATTAGATAGGAGGCTAATATCCAATATATATATATCTCTCAAGAAATTGGACTCCAGAAAACCAAATAACCCTATTAAAAATGGGGTACAGAGCTAAACAATTCTCAACTGAGAAATACCAAATGGCTAAGAAGCAACTAAAAAAAGTTCAACACCCTTAATCATCACAGAAATGCAAATCCAAATAACCCTGACATTCCACCTCATACCAGTCAGAGTTGCTAAGTTCAAAAACTCAGGTGACAACAGATGCTTGCAAGGATGTGGAGAAAGAGTCCATTTTTGGTTGGACTGCAAGCTGGTACAATCACTCTGGAAATCAGTTTGGAGGTTTCTAAGAAATTGTACATATTTCTACTGCAAGATCCAGCAATACTACTCCTGGGCATATACCCAGATGCTCCAACATGTAATAAGGACACATGCTCAACTATGTTCATAGCAGCCTTATTTATAATAGCCAGAAGCTTGAAATAACCCAGATGTCACTCAACAGAGGAATGGATACAGAAAATGTGGTATATTTACACAATAGAGTACTACTCAACTATAACAATGAATGTATGAAATTCTTAGATAAATGAATAGATATGGAGGATATCATCCTGAGTGTGGTTATCCAATCTCAAAATAACTCACACGACATGCATTCACTGATAAGTGGATATTAGCCCAGAAGTTCAGAATCCTTCTTAGAAGGAGGAACCAAATCCCATGGAAGGAGTTATAGAGACAAATTTCGGAGCAGAGACTGAAGGAATGACCATCCATAGACTGCCCCACTTGGAGATCCAACCCATAAACAACCACCAAACCCAGACACTATGGTAGATGCCAAGAAGAGCCTGCTGACAGGATCCTGATATAGCTGTCTCCTGTGGGCCTGTGCCACTTCCTGGCAAATACAGAAGTGGATGCTCACAATCATCCATTGGACAGAGCACAAGGTCCCTATTGAAAGAGCTGAGAAAGTACCCAAGGAGATGAAGGGGTCTGAAGCCCCGTAGGAGGAACACCAATATGAACTAACCAGTACCCCCAGAGCTCCTTGGAACTAAACCACCAATCAAAGAAAACACATGGTGGAACTTGTGGTTCTAGCTGTGTATGTAGTAGAGGAATGGCCTAGTCAGTCATTAATGGGAGGAGAGACCCTAGGTTCTGTGAAGGTTCTATGCCCCAGTATAGGGGAATGCTAGGACTAGGAATGGGAGTGAGTGGGTTGGGGAGAAGAGTAAGCGGGGAGGGGATAGGGGATTTTCAGAAGGGAAACTAGGAAAGGGGATAGCATTTGAAATGTAAAGAAAATATCTAATAAAACATTTTTCAAAAAGAGTTCAATTATCACTGAAGTATATATCAAAGACCTCTCATCTCCATGTAGCCTTGAGGTATTGGGAATTGATTAACCAAGGACATTTAAATTGGGTCAGAAGCTCTAAGTCCTCAGCATGGGCAAAACATCTTCTTTTAATGTTACTGTTGCTACTTAAATACTTGTAATCCGGTCACTTTATAAACTAAGAAAAGGAGTGTGTATGCAGTCATATGTGAAAATGTAAGAGCAAGTAGTAGTCACAAGAGTGTCCAGCAGAGGGCACTCTGAGGATAATAGATGACAACACATTGGGAAAAATATTGTAAGAGTTATGTAAAAGGTTTGTAAAATACTCAATTTTTATCGTTGTCTAAACAGTATTATGTAGGTAAGAGCTGGATGATAATTGATAGAAATTTTACCAGCATACCAGACAGTGCTAGGAGCCAAGCATGAAGGTCCCTGCATTCACAAATCTCCAGAATAAAATAGGAATGTTAAGCACACAGGATTGTCTTTCCAAGAGGAAAGATACAAACAAACAAACAATAAGTGTATATGAATAAGGAGTTCGATTTATGGAGCTGGCATGAGTTAGAGTGGAACCATGATGTCTGAGGGTGTAGAACTTGAAGTCTTGGAGTTCCTCCAGGGCTTCTCTGGTCTCAGCCTTGGAAGAAACCATTGATTTGAATAATTTACCATCTATGTTTTCAAGATGGAGTTTATGAATAGTCTTGATTTACTGTAGGGACTTTTAAATGGACACAAAAGCATAACAAAGTCTCCTCCATAACCCAACTCCAAAAACAGCTAATATTTAACTGTTTCCAAAAATTGCACTGATTGTATTTGAAGGTAAATCACAGGCATGGTATTATTTGACATGCAAATAATTTTATTTACACAGGATCTTTCTAAGAGTTGAAAATTCTGTAAGAAACGTATTCAAATGAACCCACTGGTCACAGTTTTCCAACAAGATACATTTATGCAGTTGAGGGAAAGGAGCTACTATAAGCCTCTAGCTTCTATGATTTAGAAATCCTGACATAGGGGTAGGATACTAGTAGCAATGTATCCATGTTCTTTAACCATTGTGACTTCTGTTTTTATCACTATAGTAGAAATTAAAAAATATCATTTACTTCAGAAGTAGTAGTTGACTCAATAAAAATGAAATATACTATGAAGATAATGTGTTTAATAGAGCTTTGAGTGTTATAAGTGCCAAAATGTATACAATGCAAATACAATATATAAAAATGAACTAAAATATCAGCTAATAATTTTATCAAAAATATAATGTTGAAACACCTGAATAAATGTTTTACTCAACTTTATCACTAGACAGCTATTTAAGAATACCAGCTTAAATTAGACAAACAAAAGGTCAAAAAGATACAAATTGGAAAGGAAGAAGTCAAAATATCACTATTTGCAGATGATATGATAGTATACATATGTAACCCCAAAGATTCTACCAGAGAACTCCTAAAACTGATAAACAATTTCAGCAAAGTGGCTGGATATAAAATTAACCCAAACAAACCAGTAGCCTTCCTCTACTCAAAGGATAAACAGGCTGAGAAAGAAATTAGGGAAATAACCCAGATACAATTCACAGACCACGTGAAGTTCAAGAAGAAGGAAGACAGAAGTGTGGGTTCTTTGCTCCTTCTTAGAAGGAGAATAAATTACTCACAGGGGGAAAATATAAAGATAAATTATAGAGCAGAGTCTAAAGGAAAGCCCATCCAGATACTGTTCCACCTGGGGATTCAGCCCATATACAATTACCAAACCCAGACACTATTGCAGATACTGGAAAGTGATTGCTGATGGGAGCCTGGTATGGCTATCTTCTGAGAGGTTCTGCTAGATTCTGACAAATATAGAGGTGGATGGTCACAGCCAACCATTGAACTGAGGGGTCCCTGATGGAGGAGTTGGAGAAGGGACTGAGGAGCTGAGGGGATTTGTAGTCCCATGGGGGAAGCAACAGTGTCAACCAGCCACAACCCCCCCCCCCCCTGAGCTCCCAGAGCCTAGACTACCAACTAAAGAGGGACCCATGGGTCCTATGGCTCAGGGACCCATGGCTCAGGCCACATATATGGCAGAGGATGGCTTTGTTGGACATCAGTGGGAGGAGGGGCCCTTGGGCCTGAGTGGGTTCACTGCCCCAGTGTAGTTGAGTGCCCAGACAGGAAGGTGGGAATGGGTGGATAGGTGAGGGAGGGAGTACCCTAATAGAGGCAGGGTCATGGAGGTTTCTGGAGAGGAGACCAGGAAAGGGGATAACATATGAAATGTAAATATATAAAATATCCAATAATAGGGGGAAAATGTTTAAAGCTGAACTCGGGAATAAAAAAAGGCTGGCCACTCTTTTCCTATTCTTCTATTCCCTTTCCAGGTCTCTTCTCCATACAGGAAGGTGGGAATGGGTGGGTAGGTGAGGGAGGGAGTACCCTCATAGAGGCAGGGGCATGGAGGATGGAATAAGAGGCTTCTGGAGAGGAGACCTGGAAAGGGGATAACATGTGAAATGTAAATATATAAAGTATCCAATAGTAGGGGGAAAATGTTTAAAGCTGAACACAGGAATAAAAAAAGGCTGGCCACTCTTCTCCTATTCAATATAGTTCTTGAAACATTATCTTGTCAATGTATCAATAGAAATAATGAACAGGGCACAAATAAAAAGACAAATATCTCTGTTTTCAAGTACTATGATGCTATTTTTAAAAATAGATTTATTTGGGGGGGGGGAGAGAGTTTAGACAAGGTTTCTCCCTTCAATTGTGGCTATCCTGAAACTCACTCTGTAGATGAGGCTGGCCTCAAACTCATTGGGATTCGCTGACACTGCCTTCTGAATGCTCAGATTAAAGGTGTGCTCCACCACCACTGCATGATGTTATTTTTGAAATACCCAAATGATTCTACTAAGACTCTCTTAGATCTGATATAGATTTTCGTGCACACACACACACACACACACACACACACACACACACACACACACTAAATAATATATATCAGTAATGAGTATGCCAAGACACCAGAAAAAAAAATCCATTCATAATAATTAAAAAAAAACAAGAATAAACTAAATTTAGGAGATAAAACACTTCTACAGTTAAAAAAAAATTGAGACACTGACTAGAGAAATTGAAAAGCCAATAGAAAGATGTGCATGGATACCACATTATGAGTATACCTATTTCACCAAATGAGATATAAGATTCAATGTACTCTTCACCAAATTTCCAATTACACCCATTAAATAACAAGATAAGTATCTTGAATTTCATATGAAATACTCCAAATAGCCAGAACAATCCTTAGCAGAATGATCAATGCTGAGGATATCACAGTACCCGGCACAAAAAACAGGCATAAAGATCAATGGAATAGAACAAAAGAGCCATAGGAAAGTCATATTACTACACTCACCTTTATTTTACCAATGTTGTCAGAAACAAACATATACTGGACTCAAGACAGATGATGAGAAAACTTGATAGCCACATGTTTTAAATGGGCCCCAAAGGTGACAGAAAGACCAACAGGGTTAACTAACCTGAACCCTTGGGGGCTCTGAGAGTCTGAACTGTAGCTGCCAGTGGCCATGGGTTACTGGGTTCCTGAAAGGAAAGACTGGGTTTAATGGGAAAGACAGCGAGAGAAATAAGGAGCCAAGACAAAGTTCTCTGATCAGGGCCCAATGTTTACTTATGAGTCTGAGCTTATAAAGGGGGGGGATCCCCCACTGTGCCAGGAGACCCCAGGATCTCCTGGTCCTTTGGTCAGCAAAACAAGCTCAGCTGCTCAGCTGCTCAGCAGGTAGCTTCTTGCAGGAAGCTGCAGATGTGGCAGACAAAAGACTTTACCTAGGTTAGAAGACTCCACCCTAGATGAGCTAGCAACTATGGCAAACATGGTCTGAGCCAGCCTGCTCAAGGCTGAGAGGAAGGCATACAGAACTACCATCCAAAAATCATACATGGGTTGAACCTAGGCTTCCTCCAACATAAGTAGCAGATGTACAGGTTGATCTTCATGTGGGACCTGAACAACTAGAGCTGGGGCTTATCCCCCACACTGTTGCCCCTATGTAGGATATGTTCCTCTAGCTGGACTGCTTTGGCTGGCCTCATAGAGAAAGGAAGCACCAAGCCTTACAGAGACATGAACTGCCAGGGTTGGGGCATACCCAGAGGGTGTCCTACGTGCTCAGAAGAGAAGATGAGGTGGCATGGGGGAGTGATTGTAGGAGGGTGTGCAGGATGTAAAGTGAATAAATAAAAAAATAATAAATTAAATTAAAAAATAAAACTAGACCCGTATCTTTCATGCCCCCACCCCACAAAAGTAATGGGTCAAAGACATTAATGTATGATCTGATGCTAAAAGTACTACTTCTATAAACACTTGAGAGAATGTACCCTAAAATGGAGACATAGGTAAGAACCTTCCAAACAGGATTTCAATATCTTATAAAATGACTCTAAAAACTGACAAGTTAGATTGAATAAAGTTAGCAATTTGGACAGAAAAAGGGATAGAAGGCCTGAAAACTTGTCAATGACATTATCATACAAAGAATACCAAAAACTACATGCAATACCACATTCAATGATGATGATGGTGGTGGTGGTGGTGGTGGTGGTGGTGGTGGTGGTAGTGGTGATGATGATGATAAGTCCAATTAATATGTGGGAAAATTAATTGTGCAAGGAATTTTTTAGAAGAAAATGGTCATTATCTCTAAAAAATCAGGAAATCCACAGGTAGGAAAACTGCATTAAGATTCTAGCTCTCCCAAATCAAAATGGCCACCATTAAAAAACAAAAACAAAAAAAAATAAACCCATAAGATAATACTGACAAGGGTACAAGGACTCAAGGAAAGAATAACCAACCTTTATATACTACAGGTTGGGATGTAAATCAGTACAACCATTGAGGAAATCAGTATAGAGATTCCTCAAGAAATTAAAAATAGAACTAACGTGGCCCAGCTCTGTTTCTAATAACACACTTGATGGAATCTGAGTCATTACTTCACAAAAATAAGATACAGAACCACCCTGGATGCCCATTAGACCGACAAAGAGAGAGAATATGTCAAATGTTACAAGGACAGAACTAGAAAAGATCCAATTGAGTGAGGTAATCCAACCCCAGAAAGACAAACATTACATACTCTCTTTCAAGTCTTCATATTGGAGTACATAACCCAAACCTAGTTACAGCTGATAAATTGCAAGACCCAGATGAACAGGAAGTTTTTTGTGAGATTGTGTCTCCTAAAAATTTCAGCGGTGCTATACCTATGACTCTCATCAACATGACTGCCTAAATTAGACCAGAATAATGATGGTATCAATGGACATGCTAACATGAAATGGGTAAGCTCTTAGGACTTTAACCCTAACAAGAACTATGGGCAATGGAGGATGCTGAGAACAGGAGAAAAGGTTTCCCCAAGGAAGAACTAGACATTGGCTTGTTATCCAATACTATCTGATCAGCCCTGAGATTATGTGCATACAGGTAATATTATAAGAACTGAGGAGGCTGAATTTATTTATTTGGAGGCCATTAATTTAATAGCATGCAACAGGGGGACTGCAAGTGATTGGACACAGGAAAAGAAAAGGAGAGAGGTAGTATAATTATATTATAGTAAAAATAAATAAATAAGTATTAATGTAAAAGACTAATTTTGTTATTCGAATGCCTACCATTTTATAAGTTTATCAGAGTTATTTCCTACAAGTGTGATTATTTGTGTGCATTGTGATAAATAGCTTCATTATCTGTAAAGCTTAACTTGCTGAAAGCATCTAACTGAGTATCTGTTAGATGCTTTCTCCAAATCATTTACTTTGGAAGGTTGCACTTGTTTGCCATTGTTAGAAATCCTGCTTGTTCTTTCAGATCAATTAAGGAAACAGCATTCCTACTTTATAATCTCATATTTTATTTGTAAGTTAGAATTCTACACTTTACTTAATGTAAAATGAAATGCACTAAGCTCTTACCATTGCCTTAAAACAGAGCTGTCTGGAAGCAAGGATGGCATGGATATGCATAGGTCTCAAAGATGAGAAACAATAGGTGGCCACTCTACCTGAAATAGTTCAAGTAACAGATAGTGTTTGTGTTTGAACCAGAATGAAGAGATGTATATCTGTCCAATTGATATGGCAGTCCCGAAAGACAGGTAGAGTATCCCCATATGAAAAACAGAGATCAAACAAAATAAGGGGTCTTATGTGCTACAATGGAAAGAGAATTTTTTTCTTAATCAAAAATATTATGACAGGCCACAGAAGCAACAGAGCTTTGGGGACAGGGTCCTAGAGGCCTACATCTGCAGCCCGGAGGTGGAGCTGATCCTCAGTCCTCAATGCACCTTCCCTGCCAGAGGAGAGCTCGCCTCCAGTGAGTTCTCTGACACCTGGACTCAGGGGAGATTGACATTTTCTCTCTGGTGACCCTCTAAGGTGGGTCCACTCAGGAGTGCCCACGCTGCAGAAGCAATAGAGCAGCTGGGACAGGGTCCTACAGGCCTACATCTGTAGTCAGATGTGGGAAGCCACGTAATGCCATTACAAGATGACGCTGGCTATCACTGGCCACCGCCCATGTATTTCGGGTAAACAACCAATGTGCGCAGGTGCAAATGGGTTTCACGCCAAGTCACAGCCCGTTCTGGGGCATGTAAATTAAGAACTGAAAGCAGAACCAATCAGACATGGCCACGCCAGTCCTAGGCCTATAAAAGCAGCGCTAGTTCTAGGGTTGGGGTCTTTCGCCTCTACAATCAAGCTCTCCCAATAAATGTGTGCAGAAGAATCCTGTTGTGGTGTCTTCCTTGATGGCGAGGCAGGCGTCCACCAGTGGTGCTGAAACCCAGGAACTGTGAACATCTGCAGGCACGAGCGAGGACTCCCTGTTACAGGGAGGATTCAGAACTGCATTACGGGGAGATGAAAAAAGAAGGTTCCTGAATAAACTGCTGAGAGAAGAACTGGTGGTTGTGTAAAGTTCAGA
>NC_034598.1:91764-102262 GCF_900095145.1 Mus pahari | reverse complement strand
TTTGTCCCATGAAATAGGAACATCCATGTGGAGATTGCCATCGCTCAGCAGTGGTTGAAAGATGATCCAGAGGACCTTCAGCTTCCTCAAGGGTTGGGGAGGGATGGTCTTCTGGGGAACCCGAGTGGAACCTATTACCTCTGCCTTTTCCTACTTTAAAGAGTGGGTGGGAGTGGTTCTTTTTGGCTATGTGCTGTGGATTGGTGTTCATGCTCTGGTTGGTCTGTAAATTAAGGACTGAAAGCAGAACCAATCAGACATGGTCACGCCAGTCCTAGGCCTATAAAAGCAGCGCTAGTTCTAGGGATCCGGGTCTTTGGCCACAGCAATCATGCTCTCCCAATAAACGTGTGCAGAAGAATCCTGTTGTGTGGCATCTTCCTTGCTGTCGAGGCAGGCATCGACAGTCAGAAGATGAAGCTGTTATGCAGCCCTCTGTGCACTTGTCTTATCAGGAGAGAGCTGGTCTACCAGGAGTGCTGACACAGGCTTACAGATTCAGAGGAGCAACAAGTTCCAGCCAGAGACAGCAAGAATATCTAACACCAGAGATTACCAGATGGCAAAAGGCAAACATAAGAACCTTACCAAAAGAAACAAAGATTATGTGGCATCATCAGACTGCAGTACTCCCACATCAGCTAGTCCTGGCTACCCCCAACAGACCAGAAAAAACAAGATTTGGATTTAAAATCATATCTCATGATACTGGTAGAGGATTTTAAGGACAATAATTCCCTTAAAGAAATATAGGAGAACGTGGTGGTGCACGCCTGTAATCCCAGCACTTGGGAGGCAGAGGCAGGAGGATTTCTGAGTTCAAGGCCAGCCTGGTCTATAAAGTGAGTTCCAGGACATCCAAGGCTACACAGAGAAACCCTGTCTCAAAAAACCAACCAACCAACCAACCAACCAACCAAACAAACAAAAGACCTTAAACAGGAAATGCAAAAATCCTTAAAGAATTAGAGGAGAACACAGGGAAACAGTTAGAAACCTTTAAAGAAGAAACAAACAAAACAAAAAAAATCCATTAAAGAATTATAGGAAAACACAATCAAACTGGTAAAGGAATTGAACAAAACAATCCAGGATCTAAAAATGGAAGTAGAAACAAAAAAGAAATCACAAAGGGAGACAACTCTGGAGATAGAAATCCTAGGAAAGACATCAGGAGCAATTGATGCAAGCATAGCCAACAGAATATAAGAGATGGAAGAGAGAATTTCAGGTGCAGAAGATTCCATAGAAAACATGGACAAAACAATCAAAGAAAATGCAAAATGCAAAAGGATCCTAACTCAAAACATCTAGGAAATCCAGGACACAACGAGAAGACCAAACTTAAGGATAATAGGTATAGATAAGAAGGAAGAGCTACAACTTAAAGGGCCAATAAATATCTTCAACAAAATTATAGAAGAAAACTTTCTTAACCTAAAGAAAGAGATGCCCATGAACATACAAGAAGCTTACAGAACTCCAAATAGATTGAACCAGAAAAGAAATTCCTCCTGTCACATAATAATCAAAATACCAAATGCACTAAACAAATAAAGAATATTAAAAGCAGTAAGGGAAAAAAGTCAAGTAACATATAAAGGCAGACCTATTAGAATTACATCAGATTTCTCACCAGAGACTATGAAAGCCAGAAGATCCTGGACAGATGTCATATAGACTCTAAGGGAACACAAATGCCAACCCAGGCTACTAAACCCAGCAGAACTCTCAATTAACATAGATTGAGAAACCAAAGTATTCCATTACATAACCAAATTCACACAATATCTTTCCACAAATCCAGCCCTTCAAAGGATAATAAAGGGAAAAATCCAACTCAAGGAGGGAAACTAAACCCTAGAAAAAGGAAGGAAGTCTTTCAAAAAACCTAGTAGAAGATAGGCACATGAACAGAATCCCAACTCTAACAACAAAAATAACAGAAAGCAACAATTACTTTTAATTATTATCTATTAATATCAATGGAATCAATTCTCCAATAAAAAGACATAGGCTAACAGACTGGCTACATAAACAGGACCCAACTTTTTGCTGCTTACAGGAAACTCATCTCAGGGACAAAGACAGACACTACCTCATAGTAAAAGGCTGGAAAACAACTTTCCAAGCAAATTGTCCCAAGAATAAGCTGGAGTAGCCATTCTAGTACTGAATAAAATCACCTTCAACCAAAAGTTATCCAAAGGATAACGAAGGATTTGACAAAATCCAAATACCCATTCATGATAAAATTCTTGGAATTCAAGGCCCATACCTAAGCCAAATAAAAGCAATATACAGCAAACCAGTAGCCAACATCAAACTAAATGGTGAGAAACTGGAAGCAGTCCCACTAAAATCAGGGACTAGACAAGGCTGCCCACTCTCTCCCTACCTATTCAATATAGTATTTGAAGTCCTAGCCAGAGCAATTAGACAACAAAAGGAGATCAAAGGAATGCAAATTGGAAAGGAAGAAGTCAAAATATCACTATTTGCAGGTGATTTGATAGTATATATAAGTGACTCCAAAAATTCCACCAGAGAACTACTAAACCTTATAAACTTAAGTGAAGTAGACAGATATAAAATTAACTCAAACAAATCAGTGGCCTTTCTCTACACAAAGGATAAACAGGCTGAGAAAGATTTTAGGAAAACAACACCATTCAAAATAGTCAGAAATAATATAAAATACTTTGGTGTGATTCTAAGGAAGTGAAAGATCTCTATGATAAGATCTTGAAGTCATTGAAGAAATTGAAACAGATCTCAGAAGATGGAAAGATCTCCCATGCTCATGGACTGGCAAGATTAATATAGTAAAACTGGCCATCTTGCTGAAAGCAATCTACAGATTGAATGCAATTCCCATCAAAATTCCAACTCAATTCTTCACAGAGTTAGAAAGGGCAATTTGCAAATACATCTGGAATAACAAAAAGTCTAGGATAGCAAAAACCATTCTCAACAATAATAGAACCTCTGGTGGTATCACCATGCCTGACATCAAGCTGTACTAGAGAGCAATTGTCATAAAAATTGCATGGTACTGGTAAAGGGACAGTTAGATCAGCGGAATAGAATTGAAGACCCAGAAATTAACCCACACACCTATGGTCACTTGATCTTTGACAAAGGAGTTAAAACCATCCAGTGGAAAAAAGACAGCAGTTTCAACAAATGGTGCTGGCTCAACTAGCAGTCAGCATGTAGAAGATTGCGAATTGATCCATTCTTATATCTTTGTATAAAGCTCAAGTCTAAGTGGATCAAAGAACACATAAAACCAGAGACACTGAAACTTATAGAGGAAAAAGTGGGGAAGGGCCTCGAAGATATGGGCACAGGGGAAAGATTCCTAAACTGAACACAAATTTCTTATGCTGTACAATTAAGAATTGACAAATGGGACCTCATAAAATTGCAAAGTTTATGTAAGGCAAAGGATACTGTCAATAAGACCAAAAGGCAACCAATGATTGGGAAATGATCTTTACCAATCCTAAATCAGATAGGGGGCTAATATCCAATATATATAAAGAACTGAAGAAGTTAGACTCCAGAAAACCAAAGAACCCTATTAAAAGAAGGGGTACAGAGCTAAACAAAGAATTCCAAACTGAGGAATACAGAACGGCTGAAAAGCACCTTAAAAAATGTTCAACATTCTTAGTCATCACAGAAATCCAAATCAAAACAGCACTGATATTCCACCTCATACAAGTCAGAATGCCTAAGATCAAAAATTCAGGTGACAGCAGATGCTGGCAAGGATGTGGAGAAAGAGGAACACTCCTCCATGGCTGGTGTGATTGCAAGTTGGTACATCCATTCTGGAAATCAGTTTGGTGGTTCCATCGAAAATTCGGTATAGTACTACCGAAAGATCCAGCAATATCACTCCTGGCCATATACCCAGAAGATGCTCCAATTTGCAATAAAGACACATGCTCTAGTATGTTCATAGAAGCCTTATTCATAATAGCCAGGAGTTGGAAGGAACCCAGATGACCCTAAACAGAGGAATGGATACAGAAAATGTGGTACATTTACATGTTGATGTACTACTTAGCTATTAAAAACAATGAATTTATGAAATTCTTAGACAAAGAGATGAATCTGGAGGATATCATCCTAAGTAAGGTAATCCAGTCACAAAAGAACACACATGATATGCACTCTCTGATAAATGGATATTAGCCCAGAAGTTCAGAATACCTAAGATACAATTTGCAAAACACATNAAACTCAAGAAGAAGGAAGGCCAAAGTGTGGATACTTCGATCCTTCTTAGAAGGGGGAACCAAATATCCATGGAAGGAGTTACAGAGACAAAGCTCAGAACAGAGACTTAAGGAATGACCATCCAAAGACTGTGCCACCTGGGGAACCATCCCTTAAACAACCACCAAACCCAGATACTGTTGAGGTTGCCAGTAAGAGCTTGCTGACAGGAGCCTGATAAAGCTGTTTCCTGAGAGGCTCTGCTAGTGCCTGACAAATAGAGAAGTGGATCCTCACAGCCATCCATTGGACAAAGCACAGGGCCCCCAATGAAGGAGCTATTGTAAGGATCCAAGGAGCTGAAGGGGTTTGCAGCTCCATAGGAGGAACAGCAATATGAACCAACCAGAGCTCCCTGGGACTAAGCCACCAGCCAAAGAAAACACATGGCAGGACTCATGGCACTAGCTGCATATGTAGCAGAGGATGGACTAGTTGGTCAACAGTGGAAGGTGAGGCCCTTGGTCCTGTGAAGGTTCTATGCCCCAGTTTAGGGGAATGCCAGGGCCAGGAAATGGGACTGGGTGGGTTGGGGAGCAGGGGCAGATAGGAGATTTTTGGAGGAGAAACTAGGAAGGGAGAAAAAATTTGAAATGTGAAAAAGAAAATATCTAATAAAAAAGAAAAGAAAAGAAATATTACAATGTGCAGAAAATTGCTTCAGAACTCAAATCTAGATACATGAAATAAAAACTTAAGATCCTTCACAATTACTGCTTTTTGTTTTTTTACTAACCCAGTACAAGCAGACATGTAGTTCAAAATGATGCCAGACCTCACTATGGTTCAACCTTAGGTGCATGTATGAAAACACGTTTTTGTCTCATTCTTCTTGCATTTCCTAGGTAACAGAAACTAATATGGAAAACTCTTTGGTGTATGATAAATGCATGATAAAGTAAGTTGTTCATTCTTAAAAGTCTTTAAGAACTAACAGTAAGATGATGAGATTTTTTTCAAATACCAAAGATCTTTAACATATTAAAACTGACCTTAACCTAATAATAATGTGACACTAACTTATTGTAGGAAAGCTGGTGACCACCTAATGGTTTTTGGAACTTCTGTTGCTTACAAATGTCTTTATATAAGTTAATAGTTTGGTTAATATATTCACAAGTCTATTCAAGTATCTTTTTTAAATTTATAAAATGAGTAATTTTTGAATACTTCATTAAACCTAGTTCTATTGATAGGAAGATAGATAGATAGATAGATAGATAGATACATATATAGATAGATAGATTGATAGACAGGTATATAGGCATGTGAATATGGCATGACTGAAGACTTCCATGAGACTGACATAAATTCTGATAAAAGTACTTTGGAGTCAGACAGGAATTTGAATCCTATTTTTGAAGTTGTGACTCCCTGAACAAGTATAACTTAGTCTTTTAGTTCACATTTTTGTTCATAAAATTATAATTATAATGCTGCATTAGTCAGGGTTTCTATTCCTGCACAAACATCATGACCAAGAAGCAAGTTAAAGAGGAAAGGATTTATTCAGCTTACACTTTGCACATTGTTGTCCATCATCAAGGGAAGTCAGGAAAGGAACTCAAAGAGGTCAGGAAACAGGAGCTAAGGCAGAGGCCATGGAGGGATATTACTGGCTTGCTTCTCCTGGCTCACTCAGTCTGCTTTCTTATAGAACCCAAGACTACCAGCCCAGGGATGGCATCACCCATAATGGGCCCTCCCCTCCTTGATCTCCAACTGAGAAAATGCCCCACAGCTGGATCTCATGGAGGCATTTCCCCAACTGAAACTCCTTTCTCAGTGATAACTCCAGCCTGTGTCAAGTTGACACACAAAACCAGCCAGCACAAATGCTTAATTCAAAAATGAAAATCAACCAAAATAAGATTGCTGAATTTTTGTCACTGTGACCAAGCTACCTGAAATAAACAACTTATAGAAAGAATTGATTTTGACCCACAGACTCAGAGGGGTTGATTTTTTATGAGAGGAGAAGCATGGTGGACCAGAGCAGTCCACATCACAGTGTCTATGAAGAAAAGAGGCTGCACGGAGGAATTGGGGCAACTCCTTGAGCTATTGGGCTGTTGAATCTATGTCCTGCCTTCTACTGTTCAATACCTCCCAGCAATGTGGAAATATTAGGAAGCCATCAACGGATTCATTTATTAATTGTGTTGAAATGCTCAGTATCCAAACACTTCCCAAAGGCTGTCAACCAAGTATCCATACATAAGGCTATGGGGACACTTTTCACATTCCAACCATAACAGGAAAAAATTTGATAAAATGTTTTTATCCAGGGTCTAACCGTATATGAGTAAGGGAGTAAAGTCTATCAATTTTTACTAACTATACAAACAGTAATTTGAGATTTTTCTTAAACAAGTTTTTATTAGATATTTTCTTCATTTACATTTCAAATGTTATCCCGAAAGTCCCCTATACCCTGCCCCCCCCCATTCTGCTCCCCAACCCACTCACTCCTGCTTCCTGGCCCTGGCGTTTCCCTGTATTGGGGAATCTAATCTTTGCAAGAACAAGGAGCCTCTCTTCCCAATGATGGCTGACTAGGCCATCTTCTGCTACATATGCATCTAGAGACACAGGCTATGGGAATACTGGTTAGTTCATATTGTTATTCCTCCTATAGGGTTGCAGACCACTTCAGCTCCTTGGGTAATTTCTCTTGCTCCTCCATTGGGGGCCCTGTGTTCCAACCAATAGATGACTGTGAGCATCCACTTCTGTATTTGCCAGACACTGGTATAGCCTCACAAGAGACAGCTATATCAGGGTCCTGTCAACAAAATCTTGCTGGCATATGCAATAGTGTCTAAGTTTGGTGGCTAATTATGGGATGGATCCCCAGGTGGGGCAGTCTCTGGATGGTCCTTTCATCTCATTGAGATTTATTTTAAAGTAATAGGATCATACTCATTAAAATCAATTGTTTAAAATTTTCAAAGAATTTATAAAAATGTGATTTTAAAACAAAACAAAACCATTGATTTCATTTAGATTTTCCATTTTTGTGGAGTATAAACTTTTGAAGTAAGACCTTTGGCTTCTTTGAATTTCATCAATGTCTGTTTTTATGTCCCCCTTTTCACTTCTGATTTTGTTACTTTGAATACTGTCTCTCTGCCTCTTGATTAGATTAGCTAATGGTTTGTCTATCTGACTGGTTTTTGCAAAGAACCAGCTTTTGGTTTCGTTCTTTATACTGTTCTCTTTGTTTCAAATTTATTGATTGCAACCCCAAGTTTTATATTTTCTGCCATCTACTTCTCTTGGGTATGTTTGCTTCTTTTAGTTCTAGAGATTTCAGTTGTACTTTTAAATTGCTAGGATGAGATCTCTTCAATTCCTTTATGAAGTCACTTAATGCTATGAACTTTCCTCATCATTCTCAACCCTTAGGATTTTCTATGTAAACTTGTTACTAAAATGGTTTTATTTACAACAGAAGTGTACTATGCTGAGTGAAGTAGATGAAAGGGGTATTAGATGGGACAATATTATTTATTCTACTACAAACCTTTAGACTGGTCATTGGTAAGTGCAACCTGAAGAATCTAATCCTAGGGTCTCTATGATCTCAGGTATTTCTCATGTTATGAGAACTCTTCAGTTTCCTCCAGTCTTTAGCCTACTTGCTAAAGATTGAGATGATGCAAGTTATGTGAAGACAGTGACTGCTAAATTGAAAGAAATAGAAATTTGTTCTTAAGGAGAAAAGAGCCACAAAAAGAGAAATGCAGTCTGCCCTACCACATGCCTAGCTCTGTCATGATACAGATGTCTATACTTGACATTATGGACATCAGTACTATAAAGCCCTCATACAAATGTATTGTTTTGATTTTACATGTGAGGACACCTCCTTATCTCATAGACATGATTTAAGAAGAAGAAACTTCCCATAGGTCTTGTTTAAAGACAGTACTATTTATTCTACTCAATGATTGTTATTCCTATCATACCTTCTTGATGGTCTAATCTATATTGTGTAGCCAGTGCGCCAGCTTAACTTCTCCATGGTCACTGCACACCAACCATCTGCTCAAATCTTTTCTTAGACCTCCTAATTAGCTCTATAGAACATTGTCCAGCTTTCCTCTTAAAGGACAAGTATTGTTAATTTAGCCATTTCCATGTACTCTCCAGTTCCACACATCAGAAATGTTCTCTTTCTCTTGGCTTTAGTTTCATTTCTATCCTTACTTCTGGGTCTGTTCAGTTTTTCTTTTGTTTACAAACTTTTGTAAAGCTTTTGTTTATAGGATTTCTCTTATCTTTACAATATACTTATGCTATGCTGAGTGGTGTAGATGAAAAGGATGACTGATGAGAGACTTTTAGTTAATCTACCAAAAACCTTTAATCAGGATTCTCTAGTGTCACAGAATTTATAGAATGTCTCTGTACATCAAGGGAAATTTTTGTAATGACTTACAATCTGTAGCCAAACTCACCCAACAATGGGCAGCTGTGAATGACAAGTCCAAGAATCTAGTAGTTGCTTGTTGAGGTAAATCTCCAATCCAAATAGGGTCAGACAAAGAAAACACAACTCAATTAATATGGATACCAGCTGCACGCCTAGATAGGGCAGATCTACCACAACACTACTATATTCCCCATCTATGAGGTCCCTTATAACTTGCGGTTTCTCCAGGCTATATGCTTCTGGTCCATTTTCCTTCTTCTGCTGTCCTCCTTTCTCTCCTCTATTCCTTCCCGCCACACTTTTCAGCTCCACTTTCCCTTCTACTGCCCTATCACTGACTCTAGCCTTTATTTTACAAGTTAAGGTGGGGAGAAGGTTCACAAGCAGTTACCTGTGTACATGATTCACTCCTTGTCCACAACCCCCCCTGGGAAAGCAGAATTAGCATCAAAATACAAGCAACACCAGGGCTATCCACAGCAGTTGCTCAGTCCCATCAGGCTAGTTGTTTCAGCTGATCTTCTGTATAAACTGGAATCCTGGAAAAAGTAGCTTCCAACAGATGTGTTGGCAAGTAAGTGCAAGAAAGAAGAGTAAACCTTCTTTCTTCCACTGTCCTTATGTAGACCTCCAGCAGAAGATATGGCCCAAATTAAGAGTGTGTACCACCATGCTTGGATTTGGAACTTGCTCTGTCCCAGGCTGTCCTTGAACTCAGAGATCTGCTTGCTTCAGTTTCCTGAGATTAAAGGTGTATACTACCTTCCCTGGACCTAAACGTTTCATGACCATTATGCATCAAGATCTGGATCAAAATCCTGTGTCAGCCAATGTCAAGATCTGGGTCAGAAGCCTGTGTCTTCCAGCCACAAGATCTGGATCACAGGTGTGCCCTCCACTTCTGGATTGTAGTTCATTTGAGATGTAGTCAAGTTGACAACCAGGAATAGCCATCACAACTGGTTGCTGCTGAGAGTAGCTTAAAAAAAATAATCCTAGTCTTTTTCTCATCTCTAGTATCTTTCCTGCAATGAGAAAGTATCAGTTTTCTCTAGTCTTTAGTCTATTTGCTAAAGATTCAGAAGACTCAGTTTTGCTTACTTCCACCTCCCTCATCCAAGGTAACTCCTCAGTTCATCTCATTGAATCCTCTTTGGTTTAGATATAGTTATCTTCAAATAGTTGACAGATACAGAAATAATTGAGGAAAACATATGAGAAAAATTCAGGAAATTATTGCTAGCTTTGATGAAATGGCTTTATTCTTATGTTTAAAAAGACTTCCTCAATCAGTTCTCTGTGGAGGTGGGGGGGTGCTGCCTCATGAATGAGCAATCATTTGTATTCATGCAGAGGCTAAGAGGTCATCTATTGGGAACAATGTCTAAACTAGAGGAAATTTTATCACTAAACAAATGGATTAATCATATGATACTTCAGGAATTCTATTCTAAATAGGTTGTTACAAGAGTAGTTTGGGGATTATATATTGCAATTGATTTATACTTGCAATGTCTCCTTTAAGATGATAGTCATGTTTTGTTTTATAAGAACACTGGTATGAAATAAGATTTCAATTTTGAAATAACAAGAATGAAGGAAAATAGTGTCTTTGATTTTTCTGTCTGTGATATATTTCTTTCAGGATGACTACAAAATTCAAGTTTCATCAGTGAAACAAATCCAGGGTGCATATCAGCTGTGTGCTGCCAAATATTTCTTTTCATTTTTTTAATTACATTTCAAATGCTATCCCGAAAGTTCCCTAAA
>NC_034598.1:75552-91753 GCF_900095145.1 Mus pahari | reverse complement strand
GGGATCTTTCCCAGAAGCTGTGTCGCTTCTGCAGGCTGCCCTCTCCCTGGCAGTGCACCGGAGCAAAAGATCAAGATTTTTTCAAATAATTATTTGGAGACAATGCATGCACCACCAAGAACATGAATAAAGTATGTGATATTTGGACATTAGCAGTTTTTCTTCTTTTTTAAAAAAAGATGCTAAATATGACAAGATGAGATCCTCTCAGAGATGCCAAATATAACTGGGAAAGAGCAAGGTGAAGGAGCCAACAGAACAGATGGCATAGGAGGTGATCACGTTATTACTCATTTCTCTGGTGGTGACCTCTGCGCATTGATTATTGTTTTTCACTCAGAAAGAGCTGTCATCAACTTTTATGAAGGACACTCATCTATGGACCACCTCACCTGGGGATCCATCCTGTCTTCAGACACCAAACCCTAACACTTGTGTTGCTGTTGTCAAGAGGTGCTTGCTGTCAGAAACCTGGTGTGGCTGTTACTTGGGAGGTTCCAGTGCAGATGTGTGTGCTTGGAGCCAACCATTAGACTGAGCTCAGGGACCATGGTGGGGGAGCTGGCGAAATGACTGAAGGAGTTGAGGGCGATTGCAACCCCATAAAAAGAAATGTCAGCTGGCCAGACCACTTAGTGCTCCCAGGGACTATACTACCAACTAAGAAGTGTACAGGGAGGGATCCATGGCTCCAGATCCATAAAAAGCAGATGATGGTCTTCTCTGACATCAATAGGATGGGAGTCCCTTAGTCCTGAGGAAGTTTGATGCTCCAGGGTAGGAGGATGATGGAACAGTGGGGCCAGAGAGTGTAGGAGGATGGGGGAGCACCCTCATAGAGGCAATTGGGAAGGGGGAAAGGGAGAATATGGGGTGAGGTGTTTGTAACCGGGAAGTGGGAGATCATTTGCGATATAAATGAATGGAATGATTAATTTAAAAAAAAATACTGTAACAGATTTGGCTTACACATTGCTTATTTCTTGGGAATTTTATTCTGGCAAATACATTTAAATTTAACTCAGCCAAGTTTAGACCAGGCAGCTTTCTATATCATGTGTAACATAGAAAGACATCGGAGAATAAATTCTTCATTTGCTGAGTGTATGTAGGTATTCCATAAGTCTCTGGCAGGAGGTTTTGGATTATGTCTTACAAGGAGTAAGCCATTCAGTGTTCCAAGCAACCAACCTCCAGTGGAAAATATTATTTTAAGAATGAGCCACACTTAAGTGTTAGGTCACTGGAGAATGGAGTCCTCCTGTTTGATCCCACAGGAAGATTTTAGAGAGCTCATTTAGATCGATGAGGCAGGCACGTAGCAGCCCTGTGTTCTAAAGCTGTCTCTGATAAACCAAAAGTATTTTATCACTATCAGCAATTACTGCTGTAGAGTTCCACATGTTAATAAAACATATAGGGTTGTTTCCATTGTATTTTTACTTCTGTGATAATTTTGTTTTAAGGGTCATTCAAATATCAACTATATAACTTCATCATGGCCTTCAATCACACATCATAAACACAATGCCACAGTGTACACTTGTCTCCATGATCAATTTAGTATAAGAAAAGAACAAAAGTGTATATTCTCTCAATTTGAGTTAGGATGCCTTAAGGCTTTGAATACAATTTATAATTCAAAGAAACTGCCTATAATAGCTCAAGTAAATAAACATAATTTAATAACTAAAATAAATGAGATGCTTTAAGGAAATATGTAAATAAATATACTTGGCAGTAAAACTGTGAGCTTCAACAGAACCATTAAAAGATTTTCCTAATTGGTAAAATGGAAATAATTGATAATAGAATTAAATCAGTCTGAAATATGTTGGTATAGAATTGTCAGGTTAAAAAGAAATTTTCTTATAACTGGACCATAAGATTCCTAAACTTTGCAGACTTTCTTTCTATGGGCACTAACTCATAGCAGTCCATTAGTAGATCATATATACACTGTTCCAGTTAAGAATGTGTAGACATAGAAATAGTTTTCAGTTTTGTTTTGAGATACATTATTAAACTGATGAGCTATTAAGAATAATGAGTGATAGTAAAACTGGATGACTTTAACCTAAAAATTATCAACAATAACAAGCCTGGAAATTGCTGCTATAACATACAAAAATAAGGCTTAAACAAAGTATGACATATGTTGGTCTATATCTTCACTATCAACCCAAGAAACATTTAGTTTAAAGCAAAGATAATTCATTGTACAACAACATTACCTTCTTTTTGTGATTTTGTATTTCATTTTAAAATAGCTTACTGTTTCAATATATAGTTTTGATAAAAGCAGTAAGTGTAAAGCTTATAGTATACAGTTTTAAGCATTTCTATGAAGATAGTAATTACAGAGTTATGTCAATGATACACTTTAAGCAAATTAAGTTTTTATAATGCACTTTTTACACATTTATATGTACATGTATCTTGCTGTATGTCTTAGTATTAATTATAAATATATGCTTGCTTTGGTTTGGTGAAGATAATCACAGACTATGACAGAAAAGTTAAGAGACAGAATGTCTGTGAAGGCTCACCATTCTCCTGTGTCACATGTCAGACAAAAACACAGTGTGATTCAAAGCCCAACTAAGTGGAATGAGGAAGTCTTACTTTTGTATACTTGAAAAAAATCCGAATTTTCCACATATCTGGTTTCTTCTACTCTTGCAACAACAGCAAAAAGTCTCTGAATCTAGGAATGAAAAAAAAAAAACTACCTAAAATAAATAAATAAATAAATAAATAAATAAATGCAATGCACTTTAAGTACTCTTGGGGATAAATAATATTTCACATAAAATGCAAGTGAAAAAATAAAAATAGCTGTTATTTTCTGTAGAGAAATGCTATTAAATGCACCAAAACAACTAATGTGCATATAAACTTAAAAGTGATACATTAGTGGGTTAAGATTAACTAAAATGTTTTCTTTATTCCTTGTATTTTCAGCTGTTTTAATGTTTAAAATAAATATATTTATTGTATAATGTATAATCAACATTTAATAAATCACATGTAAATCATGCATATGATCCCATGTCTTTTATTAGAAATAAAAAATCTTTAAAATTACGTCAAGTGTTAGTTTTTACATAAAAGGACAATGTTGCCTGCTTCCTACTTATACATATGTCCCAGGAGAGGCAAGAGATATATTAAGCAGAAAATGGAAAATTATGTAGAGTTATCATCTAGACAGATAATTCCCCAGGGGAGGAAAAGCTGTCCTTAGTTCACATTGTAAGAATTGTCTAGATCATTGCTCACATTCAGCATTCTGCCCTGAGAATAAGGAACTGAATTCTGAAGCCCCTCCCCTGCAATAGTGTTATGTTTGGACATAGAAACCATGGTAACCTATAATCACTGTGAAAGCAGGTTCCCGTGCACTGTCTACTTTCTATATTTTTGCAGTTATAACTTGAAATACAATCATACAACCCTACAGATTCTATAGTGATCTCTGTCCCTGGCAATAATATACTAGTAGCATTAGGGTTTTGGAAGATCTGCACATATGGCAATAATGTGAGTAGAAGACTTTAGCTTTGTGCTTTGTATTTTGCTATCATCATATGGAAAGCTATGATACCATATTTTATTATTTTAATTAAATTCACAAGAGGCACTGAACATAGGGAATAGAAAATGTCTTTACATAATAGCTCTTATACTGTTCTTTTTTGTTTTAAAATTTTATGTATTTTTATGTGTATTGATGTTTTGCCTGATGCACTACATGCATGATTGCAGTGCCCATAGAGGCCAGCAGAGGGCAGAAGATTCTCTGGAAGTGGAGTCGCAGATGGTTGTGACTAGCTGTCAGGTTGGTTCTTGGAGCCAAATCAAAGTCTTCTGTGAAAGAAACAAGTGCTCTTAACTGTTGGATCTCTTTACTATTATGTAGAGATTATGTAAATAATTGCTGAAATAATCTGTTATATGAGCCATTAATAAAGCAAAGTATATATTTGGAAAAAATCACATGTGTATGCACAGATGATGAGGTAGTGTGGTAAAGGGAATGAATCTTGTTAAATGTCATGAAATGCAAAGAGTATCTTATGTGTTTCATGGGATGTCATTATGTAAACTCCATTATTAAGCATGCAAATAGTGTGGCAACCCCTTTCTCCTTGAAGGCTGCTGACCGCCAGCCTGAGAGGAGAAAGGGAATAGAGATGAGGAGCAGGGTTCAAGCAGTCATGGAGATGGCAAAATGACCTTCAGAGACAGCTGCAGTGAGGTGAGTCTACTTTATGTTTCAGGGATAGGGTATATAAGGTCTTTGTTTTTTAGGGGTATGGATGGAAAGGTCTATTTGGTCATAATACAACCCTTATGGAAACCCAATGTGGTAAGTATGTTCTGAGTTATGCAGCCTTGCAGAGAACTCTGTACAAGCTCACTTTTCTGACAAGGTCGCCAAGACTAGCCACATGTGTTCAGGAAAATTCTCCAGACAAAACTAGGCCAGGATAAGAAAGCCCTACTGAGAAAGAAAATAGTTCCCCATTTTGTGCTGAGCTCAGAAAGTAGTGATGGAGAATGCTACCTTAATAACAGGGTTTTCCAATATAAAGTCTTTTGTCAGAGTCTAAAATGTTGAAAGACAGAATTATGTAAGAGTCAAAAGTAGAAGATAAAGAGCTGACTACCTTTGTTCTCAGCACATCCTACATACATAACCTTGGCTAGGCAATTACCATCTCCAGGACCCTTGCTATGTGATATCTAAGATGAAGATGATAGATAATTCTACACCCAATCAAATTGAAAGCAAAGATTAAACATTTCACTTAATATTATGGAAAATGATAATTTAGTACTCCTTATAGTTTAGGAACCAGTTAATAGTCTGTTTAACATATTAAACACACACTTTTCAGGCAGTTTGCCATGAAAACCTTTCAATAATACTTCAGTGCTGTGGTACTATTATGGGTGGTATATGAACTACAAATCTTTCTAAGATACGTATGGATTTTAAACAGTAAATGACTCAGAATTTTTGAATTAGTCTCAAGTTTTATGATTTCTAACATTTATCCAATCTGGCATAGGTATAAGTGAAGTTAAAATCAGTCAACCTTATGACAGGGAGATTAGTTGATGGATCTGAGTCACATAGTTCCAGTAGAACAGGGCATAGGGCTGCCTAATGCATTAATGCATAAGGATAACAGCAAATGAGGTGAGTGCACTTTAGTGGCTCAGAGTGTTTTCCTATTAACAGAAATATGAATATAGAAAAAAGAAAGACAGCATTAGCTGTCCTAGAAACAAATGGAAAGGTATACCACAGAGCTTTAGGAGCAAATGAGTCCTTTGGTCTTCCCAGATTCTTTAGGGTTCTGACAATTCTATTGAATCAGGGAGGACCATTGCAATTCACATCACTTGGCCTGGTGTAAACAGTTCTGACTAGGTTTGTTGTAGTACAGAGTTATTTGAGGGTGAGATGATTCAAGAGCTATAAACCACTAAGGATAATATTTGGCACATTGTGTATATAAACATTTGTTTGAAACGTCAAACAACTTGAAATAAATAATAGAGAATAATTAAACAGACTAGTATTGGCAGAAGACTAGGCAAATAAATTCAAATGTGCAAACAAGCTTGGGTTGTGTACTCATTTGGTATGTGAGAACAATCATGTTTCCCTTCTGGAAGAAGAACAAATGTCATCCAAACTGCTTCCTTCTTATTTTGTTCTATGTGTTGGTGAGGCATGGCCACTCAGACAAAATACCAAGGCTTTGTGTGTTTCTTTGTTCATGTCTAGATCTAAGTAAATATTCCTGAATCACAGGATTGCAGCCTCACTCCCTCAAAACACATAGTGCATAATGTAGGATTACTAAAGTCTCAGCTCTAGCCTTGTGCTGTACTGTGAATTTGACATTAACTCTGCCTAAGGAATTGAAAAACTGCCTGAGACATGTAAGTAATGACTAATGTAAATGACTAATAAAGAAACACAGTTCTTGTTGCTGTATCTTGTTTCTTTGGTCAAATACCTAATGAGATTCATGTAGAAAGAAATGAGCTTGTATGGCAGATAAGGCAAGGGCACAGGGATGGGAGACACTGGTGAAAATGCACCCCCTGTTTAGAAGCAGGGAGAGGGATGGGAGTGAGACGGGTATAAAACCTATTATCGACTTATACTACCCTAATAACTACTTCCTCCAGAAAAGTTCAACTTTCTAGAGCTTTCACAAGCCTCTAAACAGTATCCTCAGCTGAGTACCAAACACAAGTGCCCAAACACAGAAGCCTGAAGAGGCCAGGGGTGTCAGAGTCCCTGGAGCTGGAGTAATAAACTATTATGAGCAACTAGTGTGGGTGCTCGGAACTCAATTCAGGTCTTCTACAAGTTCAATATGTGCTTTCAACTAGTGAGCTATTGCTCCAACACTGACCTAGATGTTTTGGGGATTTTGTTTGGTTAGTTTTGAGGTTTTTTTGTTTGCTTTTGTGAATGATGAAAATAGGTTCATCATCAAAATATCAACTTGGATATTTCTAGGATAGAAGAGATGAACCTACTGAGTAGGTTAAGCTGACTTCACCAATTCAGAACACTATGTATCTGAAGACATTTTGCTCAACAGAGTTAGTGAGTCCCTAAGAGCACCTTCCTCGAGCCAAGAGGAGACTGTACTTTCCAAATGTAGCATTGATATTACAGAGAAGTCATAAGGAGAATTTCAGTTAATACACTGGCATGCCTGTTTCTGGCTCTGGAGGCTACTGAGTTACTCTTAGCCAACTTCTACATGCATTCACTGGAAAAGACAGTATTCTTCATAGTCACTTTTAATAACCAATCTCAAGAAGAAAGACTTTATTGTTTTAAAAGCTATGCCTGTCATGATCTTCATTTCCTTCCATGTAGAAGAAGAAAGAAAATAGATGCATAGCTGCTTTCTAAAGCTAAAAACAAACAAACAAACAAACAAACAAACAAGAAAACCCAAAACCTTACTTGTATGCACCAGTTTCATATTGTAAGAATAAAATCATTAGGGGAAGCTAGAGAGATGATTTAGGGGTTCAATGCATATTTTTTGTGGTCTTTTGAGTAGGAATGGCCCCCATAGATTCATATGTTTGAATGGTTGGTTCATAGGAAGAGGCACTATTTGGAGGTATGCCCTTGTTGGAGTAGGTGTGGCCTTCTTCAAATAGGTGTGGCCTTGTTGGAGGAAGTGTGTCACTATGGAGGCAGCACAGGTCACAACCAGTGTAGCACAGAATCTTTCTAACTGAAGATCAAGATGTAGAACTCTTAGCCCTTTCTCTAGCACCATGTCTGCCTGCATGCAACCATGCTTCCAGTCATGATGATAATGGACTAAACCTTAGAAACTGTAAGCCAGCCCCAATTAAACATTTTCTTTTATAAGAGTTGCTGTGGTCATGGGGTCTTTTCACAGCAATGGAAACTGAAACTAAGACACTGTTCTTACAGAGGACCACATGAGGCATCTCACAACAGCCCATGACTCCAAGAAGATCTGACACCTCTGGCCTCTAAGAGCATCAGCACATACATGCACAGACCTTTGCAGAGACACACAGAAGTAACATAATAAAAAATAAAATTACTAAATAGAATTATTTAGGCTAATTTTAGGGACAAAGCTTGTGAAGCTTTGCACAATAAATTTTTCAATCAAGACTCTTAGTCTCAATGTTTAAATAGTATATTTTAATATTATCTCAGAAATACTTGACCCTGTCTTGAGATTTTTGCAGATCTCAGTCAGAGAAGTAAACCTCAAAGAGATGAGAATAAAAACACATGCTGGGTAATGATGGCACATGTCTTTTATCCCAGCACTTTGGAGGCAGAGCCAGGTGAATCTCTGAGTTTGAGGCCATCCTGGACTGTAGAGCCAAATAAAAGAATGAAATCTTGGTTCAAATTTATTTCACCCACCTGAACAGAGTTTGGTAGGCTGATATTAGACAGTTTATTTCCAGCATATTTATGCCAAGTGTAATTTGGAAAAATAAAGTTTCTGATGTAATACAATCCACAGTGCACAAGGCAGCAGCATAATTACATCAGGACTTGACTCAGTACCTGTGTCACTTCTTTTGAAAAGATGGGCGCTAGAGATAGGCTGCCTGTACTGGTTAAGAGAAGAGTGTATGGCCTGGTCTCAGTCATACAGATAACACAGAGGTCATTTGGGCTATTAGGTTCTAGTTGTGGGAGCTTGGGGAGCCCCTGCTGTAAGGGTCATTTAGACTAGCCTCCTCCAATTCTGGTTGTAGTAGCTTGATATGGAGCTTGATATGGCCTGGCCCAGTATGATGATAATATAGATCACTGTACTACTAGTCATTTCCAATTCTCACCATTCTAGATGAAAGAACAGGTGATGGTGGAGGAACACCCTTATAGAAGCAGGGGGAGAGAAGATGGAATAGGGGGCTTCTGGGAGGGGGAGAAACTAGGAAAGCAGATAACATTTGAAATGTAAATAAAGAAAATATCCAATAAAAAAGAAAAATAAATAAATAAAATAACCAATAAAAAGTCACTCTTTAAAAAAAGTATACCAACTTAATATACACTATATATTACATATAATATATGGTAATTTAATCTAGCCATAGTTGCTAGGTACTTTTACATGATCCTTTTTTTTTTCTTTTTTTACAGTAAAATTCTGAAGATCTTTTGAAAATTGCTAGTTACATGGAAAGTTAGGGCTGTATGTTTAGGACACATTGATCTCTAAAATAGTTTAACTGTACCATGTCCAGGGTTCCTGATAGCTATTGCTTATCCTCAATGACCATGGTGACTGTTCTTGAGAAGAAAATTGTGTTTATAAGACTGCTTTGAACTAATTCAAGAACCTGAAGATCCTGAATTCCTCTTTGAAGTGTTCCAGTTTCTACAGTTGTGAGTGAGTGATGCTAGCCCTGAGTATCTCCTTAGAACACTTGTCAGTCCTGTTTTGAAGACAGTTGAGCAGAAAATGTCTACTCAGCTGAATAAAATACATTCTTTAAACATGGTAAAACTAAATTCAGAGAGATGGAGAAGCAATTAAATGAGATAACTGGAATCCTAAGCACTTCATATGGGTGAAGGAAATACAGAGGAATTATAATAAGCAGTTTATCATGATCTTTATACCTGGTTTACTGAATTTGTGTGCTCTGGAAAACTAGCCCAGGTGTCTCATGGCAGCCCTTATTTCAATACAATGCACCATTCAGTTGTCTGTAAAAAAAATGAAATAAAAAACATAACAGGTTTACAACATCTCACAAATGGAGGTTGATGACATTTGATACTCCGTTCTTAGTGTGCTAGTGGCAAGTTTGCAAGAGCTGAGAATTTGTTTGTTTGTTTGTTTGTTTTCTAGGTTTGAAATCTTGTTGTGTTTGAGTGTTGCAGTGACAAGTGGAGGCCAGGTTATGGAATCCCCAGTCACTGGAAGAGACCAAGGGTGCATTGACACAACTTTAAAGGGTCATAGTTTTGTGGGTTTTTTCTCCCCCTATGGCAAGCTCAAAGCTTGGCTATAATGGTATAAGTGTCTCTTTTATCCCTCACTCATTTGTTTTCCTTCACATAGTCTTATTCCATGAAAATATAGGATCTCAGTGCACTGAGAGTAATTCTCTAAGCATCAGGATATGCTCATGAACCCATGTCAGGCATTTTCTTGGCCAAACATTCTTTGGACTCCATTTCAGCTTTCTCAGTCTCCAATACATTACCGTATCACATAAAGGGTCAATCAATCTCTCTCTCTCTCTCTCTCTCTCTCTCTCTCTCTCTCTCTCTCTCTCTCCATTTTCAAGACAATAAAGAGAGGATATTGCTTATTATATGGGTAGAGTTAGCTTTCTGTTCATTGTGAGTCATTTAATTGGTCCATAGCTAGTACTGAGATAATGAATCTACTTTTCTGTTGAATTGAATTTTGATTTGGCATCAGTAGATTATCAAAGGTGATATTAATTTTTTCATCCAAAACTGGAAATTCTAAATGAAAAGTCATGTGGTGATGTTGTGGTATTATTATTTGAAAAAATATATTATAGATAATAACATTTGAATGTGGGATACCTATTCCTGTAACTCATAAAGAAGGTAACTCATAAAAAGATACTGATAAAACACAGAGTTGTGCAAAATGGTATATCAACTTCTAATGTTGAATTATAGTGATTAGAATTGAACTACTTAAACTACATTTAAAAGTGGGTTTCAAGCCACAGTTTATAGTTGAGGCAAGTCATTTTTTCAGCTCCATTTATTGAGGAATGAAAATTTCCATTCAGAAATATAACCACAATAACAAACCAATTTATCAGGAGATTTCAGGGGATATTTTGTCAAATACTGATAATTTGCAAAGATATATATTTCCTCTATTTAGCTTAGACAACAGAATAAATGTAATATAATCTTAGCTGAAAAGTCTCAGAAACATTTGTACCTTTCATATATTATACCTACATTCAATGTTTTCATTAGACCAGATGATTATTAAATTGGAAAGGAACAATAAAGCTGTTTAACTGAACACTTTAACTTTTAACTGAAAAACAGCATGGCTGGGAGATATAGAATGGTTTCACCTAAAGCTTAGTATGTAAGAAAAACAACTAGTATCTGATCTGCTGACTTCTATTCATGCATTTTATTTTACCAAATACTTAAAACTGTATCTGGTTTATAAAAATGTAATTATAATATTTTATTTAATACATTTATTTGTGCTTTTGCATTGCCTAGGCAAGCTGGTATATTCTCTAAATATAGTGGTATTATTTATTAATTCAACATAGATCTATCACATCACTGTAGGACTTTGCATAAACTTTACAGAACTTATTCACATTGGGAAACAGATTTCTCTAAATAAAAAGGAAGAAAATAGGCAATTACCCTGAAGCATGACAAAATATGTGTATGATATTTTGATTGTGGATTAAGGGACTGATTTAAGCTTGCCCAAAGTGAGCAAGTCACATAAAGGCATTGTCTTCAAGTTGAGTTTTAAATGTTTTACAATTGTTACCATAATAAAGGAGGGCATAGGTATGTTTTAGGGTTAATGAGCAAAGTATGGAATAGAGTATGCAAAAACCCATAAGCAAGAGAGGTTAGCTGGACTAGGTCTTTTTCTCTGTGTTGTGATGAAATATTTGGCAGAACAACTTAACTAAGGAAGTGTTTATTTTGGCTCACGGATGCAGGATACAGTCCATCACCAGTTCTGTAGTCATTGTCTGGTTGTCTTTCTGGACAGACACAATCCTTTCGATATAAGGTTGACACTGCTTGCCACAGCAAAGGGAGACCTTTGCTTTCATTTCTAGTGTTGATAAAATAGGTCTCACTGTTCACTGTTAAAGTTTACAATTATATTTTTTTCTCTGTAGCAAACAGACCTTTTGGCTTGGCTTGGCAGATAGAATATAGCACATCAAGTTAATATTTGAACTTTAAAGTGAGTAAATCTCATGAGCATTGCATGGACTATACTTGTAATGTTTAATCTTTATTGTTAGCTTGATGCAAGCTAGTAATCTCACCTGGGAGATGGATTTCTGGGAAAGCCTGTGTGGATTTTCTTGACTGGGTTAATTAAAGTGAAAAGACTATAACTATCTGCTAGCTCCACTGGATTTATAATACCATTTATCTGAATTATTTTGCTAACTGTAGTAGTTTGGGCTTGCATCTGTGGTCTCTTAGAATTTGTATAACATCTGTCCAGGCTCTTCTTCATGGCTTTGAATCTCCATTGACAAGGCAGGTGTTATTCTAATAATCCTGCCTTTATTATTTTTTTAAAATTTGGTCTTTTTTCCCCTTGTAGCTTTTAATATTCTTTCTTCATTCTGTATGTTTTATGATTCAATTATTATGTGTCATGAGAAATTCTTACTGGTTCTCCTTAGTATTCTGTATGCTTTTTGTGCCTTGATATGAAACTCCTTCCTTTGGTTGGGAAATTTTTCTTCTATAAATTTTTTGAAAATATTTTCTGTGCTTTTGAGCTGCATATATTCTCTTTTCTCTTTTCCCATTATTCACAGAGTATTGATCTTTTAATACTATCCCAGACATTCGAGGATTTTTTTGTTTTGATTTTACTTGAGTGAGGTGTTTGTTTCTTCTATCTTGTCTTCAAGAACTTGGATTCACCCTTCTATCTCTTTTATTCTCTTGGTGAGGCTCACCTCTGAGATTTCTTCACAAATTCTTAAAGTTTCATTTCCATATTTTTCTCAGTTTGAGTTTTTTTAATGTCCACTTCCATGTCTTATAAATTTTTCTTCATTTTATTAGTTTTTTTTCATAAATTTCTCTTTTATTTTTATCTTTAGTTAAAAACAGATTAGTTTCTTATGAATTATATTTAATTTTAGTTTCCCCTCCCTCTATCCTTGCCAGCTCCTCCCTGTCTCCCATCCCCTCCAGATCCATTCTCTTTTACTCGCTCATTAACAAAGAACAGATTCCTAAGAGAAATTAACCAAGCATATCAAAATAAAATATAATGCAATAACACAAAACTCACCATATTGAAGTTGGACATGGCAATCCAACAGGAAGAAAAGAATCCCAAGAGCTGATATAAGAACTAAACACTGCCCTTCCAGTTTGCACCTAGCCCCAGAGCAGTCCCTGGGCTCTGGCTCCATACTCACTCCTATAACACCCAGAGGGAGCTTAACTCCTAGGAGCTCTGAAACAACAGGATCTCAGGTGAGGCCCCAAGCTCTGCCCCAGTACCCAGGTTAACAGGAACCCTTGGGACTCAGGGAACTCAGGAACCACTGCCTAGCCAGAGTCACATGATCCATCTGGTTTGCACCTGTGCCTGGAGTGGACCCAGGGCTCTGGCTTCTGACAAACTCCTACAACACCCAGAGAAAGCTTGACTCCCAGGAGCTCTGACCCATCAGGATCTCAGAATCTCTGAGACAGCTTGACTCTCAGGTGTTCTGACACACCCAGAATCTCAGGATCCCAGGATCCCGGGATCCCAGGATCCCAGGATCACAGAATAACAGGATTGCAGAGATGGCTGGACTCCCAGGAGGTCTGACATGACAAGGTTCACAGCAGGGATAGACTGTCAGACTCACAGTCAGAAAATGCAAGGACAGCTAGCATTAGAGATAATCAGATGTCCAGAGGCAAGCACCAAGAACAAAAATAAGCAACAGAAACCAATGCTACTTGATAAAATTAGACCTAGTTATCCTGCCACACCAATCTATGGATACCCCAACACACCTGAAAAAAAGATCCAGATCTAAAATCCCATATCATGAATATGATAGAGGACTTCAAGAAGGACATAAATAACTCTCTTAAAGAAAGTGAGAACAAGGGTAAACAAGTAGAACCCTTTGAAGAAGAAACACATACATTTTTTTTAAAGAAGCATAGAAAAACACAATCAAATAGGTGAAGGAATGGAGCAAAACAATCCAGGATCTAAAAGTGGAAAAAGAAATATTAAAGAAAACACAAAGGAAGATAACCCTGGAGATGGAAAACCTAGGAAAGAGATCAGGAGACACAAATGCAAGTGTCACCAACAGAATACAAGAGATATAAGAGAAAAATCACAGGCAAAGAAGATAGCATAGAAGACATTGACACAACAACCAAAGAAAATACAAAAAGCAAAAAAAAAAAATTACTAATTCAAAAAATATAAGAAGTCCAGGCTGCAATGAAAACACCAAACCTAAGAATAATAGATATAGAAGAGAGTAAAAACTCCCAAATCAAACGTAATTCCACCTCTTTCAACAAAAATAACAGGAAGCAATAATCATTGGTTCTTAATATTTCTGAATACCAATGGACTCAATTCCCCACAAAAATATATAGACCACATAAACAGGACCCAGCAACTTGCCGAATAAAGCAAACACGCATCAGTGACAAAGACAGACACTAATTTAAAGTAAACATCTTCAACAAAATTATATATATATATATATATATATATATATATATATATATATTTATATAACATATTTTTTAAGATGCCCATAATTTATTAAGAAGATTACAGAACACCAAACAGATTGAACCAGAAAAGAAATTTCTCCCATCACATAATAATAAAAACATCAAATTCATAGAACAACAACAAAAAGAATATTGAAAACTATAAGGGAAAAAGGTCTAGTAACATACATATAAAGGCAGACCTATCAGAATTACACAGGACTTCTCAAAAGAGACTCTAAAAGACCTACTCATTTTCACACTCATGAGTGCCAGAAAAATATTAAGATAAAAGCTACAATATGTAGGTAAAGGCCCTGTACTTGCTCCTTCAATCTCTGTGAGCTCAGATGCATCTTGCTTAGTTGATTCTGAGGGCTTTGTTCTCCTGGTATCCTTCTTCTGACTTACATTCTTTCAGCTTCTTCTTCCACAGTGTTCTCTGAGCTCTGAGGGGAAGGATTTGATGAAGACTTCCATTTAGACTTTCTGCTTAATGTCTGGCTATGAGCTTCTGCATTCATTTCTATCTGCTACTGGAGGAAGCTTCTCTGAATTTTCATAATTGTAAGGAATTTATCTATTTCTTCTTTAAGGACATCTAACATATTTATAAAGGTTTTTTTTCAAGTCTTTGGTGCTTCAGTTATATTGCAATTCTCAGGGCCTACTGTAATCTGTAATAGGGTTGCTTTCTGTATTTCATTGTCCTGGATGATATTGGATGTCTTTTTAGGCTGCAATTTAGGAATCTGGGTTTGAGATGATTTTAATTCTAGGCACTGATATCTGGTCTTGTGTCCACTGCATGGGTATTGAGTTCCTTTTGCCCTGTTTCTTAGGAGAATGTGGTCGGTACAGGTTGCCTGGCAATGAATGCTTTTGAGATCTTGCCAGGTTTGGTCACTAGAGATTCCAGATAAGTTGTGTTTTTTCATAATGTTGACACTTCTTCAAGTGTTGACACTTAGGGAGAGACATAGGTTAGAAGTGTGGTGAGGGAGCTGAGGGTTCCCCCAGAAGGAGGAAATCAGGATATTACACCAGGATATTAGTTCCCTGGGTTTGGGACCATAAAGGGAGTTGAGTCTATAACTAGTAGTCTGCAACAAAGCAGGGTGTGAGACTGGGTATTGATCTTGAGGGGGAGTAGGAAGAATGAATATATGAAGATCATCTACCTGCTTCCCTGGCCTGAATGTTCCTATACCCAGAATGTTCTAAGATTTCCAGGAAAATTCCTAACAGAGTTAGAGGCTGAGACAAATGTATGAGTGGTTATGGAAGCTATAGGAGATCTCTGTGATCTGCTAGAGATGGGGGCAAAACGGAAGGTTAGGCTGCATCAGGTGGTTGGCTACAAAGCTGAGGGTGAGACTTGGGGATTGTATTTGGCAGAGGGAGAGGGTAGAGTGATATTTTGAAGATTATGTACCTATTTCCCAGACTGCCTTGACTAGTGAAGTTCTTTTTTTTTTCCCAGAGAGTTTTATCTTTTCTTTACTCCACCTTCTTCACTATATGATGAAATAATAAGATGGTTGATGTTTTTGAGAACAGAATCTTGTTTGAGAAAATGAACAATATTTGAATTTAAACAGTTGATATGAAAATGTATTACAACTGAGAATATATGCTTCAAAACATGAGCAATGACGTAGTAGCAATTGAATCTACTTCCCCAAACTGCTAATGGAGGAAGCCAATGTTGCTGGTCTGTTTAGAATACTTGAAGCTTGTGTGTGCATTCATTCAATACTACTCAGTACATGCACATGGTCACATGCTTGTGAACACATACCCCATTTCAAATATTTAGTCTAGTTTTACATATATAACTATGATTGTTAGAAATCCTGACACAGTCACATCAATGACACTTGAAAAAACTAAAAGTGATTTATAATATAAACTATTATTTAAATACTGTGTATGGTATGCATTTTAGTGTACTAATTTACAGCTTCCCAAACCAAAAAAAATTAATATATCACTTTCATTCTTATATGGACTTCTCAGAAGGAAAGGTGACTGCCATAGTTACCAATGTATCCTGTGGGGAGCTGTCCTCACAATCTCCATGGCAAGACGGCGCTGGCATCCGGTGTTCTAACTGGTAAACAAGCGGTCTGCGCATGTGCCGGGTAAATTTCCATCCCT
>NC_034598.1:0-75541 GCF_900095145.1 Mus pahari | reverse complement strand
GACCACATAAACAGGACCCAGCAACTTGCCGAATAAAGCAAACACGCATCAGTGACAAAGACAGACACTAATTTAAAGTAAACATCTTCAACAAATATATATATATATATATATATATATATATATATATATATTTCCCTAACTTAAGGAAAGAGATGCCCATAAACATATAAGAAGATTACAGAACACCAAACAGATTGAACCAGAAAAGAAATTTCTCCCATCACATAATAATAAAAACATCAAATTCATAGAACAACAACAAAAAGAATATTGAAAACTATAAGGGAAAAAGGTCTAGTAACATACATATAAAGGCAGACCTATCAGAATTACACAGGACTTCTCAAAAGAGACTCTAAAAGACCTACTCATTTTCACACTCATGAGTGCCAGAAAAATATTAAGATAAAAGCTACAATATGTAGGTAAAGGCCCTGTACTTGCTCCTTCAATCTCTGTGAGCTCAGATGCATCTTGCTTAGTTGATTCTGAGGGCTTTGTTCTCCTGGTATCCTTCTTCTGACTTACATTCTTTCAGCTTCTTCTTCCACAGTGTTCTCTGAGCTCTGAGGGGAAGGATTTGATGAAGACTTCCATTTAGACTTTCTGCTTAATGTCTGGCTATGAGCTTCTGCATTCATTTCTATCTGCTACTGGAGGAAGCTTCTCTGAATTTTCATAATTGTAAGGAATTTATCTATTTCTTCTTTAAGGACATCTAACATATTTATAAAGGTTTTTTTTCAAGTCTTTGGTGCTTCAGTTATATTGCAATTCTCAGGGCCTACTGTAATCTGTAATAGGGTTGCTTTCTGTATTTCATTGTCCTGGATGATATTGGATGTCTTTTTAGGCTGCAATTTAGGAATCTGGGTTTGAGATGATTTTAATTCTAGGCACTGATATCTGGTCTTGTGTCCACTGCATGGGTATTGAGTTCCTTTTGCCCTGTTTCTTAGGAGAATGTGGTCGGTACAGGTTGCCTGGCAATGAATGCTTTTGAGATCTTGCCAGGTTTGGTCACTAGAGATTCCAGATAAGTTGTGTTTTTTCATAATGTTGACACTTCTTCAAGTGTTGACACTTAGGGAGAGACATAGGTTAGAAGTGTGGTGAGGGAGCTGAGGGTTCCCCCAGAAGGAGGAAATCAGGATATTACACCAGGATATTAGTTCCCTGGGTTTGGGACCATAAAGGGAGTTGAGTCTATAACTAGTAGTCTGCAACAAAGCAGGGTGTGAGACTGGGTATTGATCTTGAGGGGGAGTAGGAAGAATGAATATATGAAGATCATCTACCTGCTTCCCTGGCCTGAATGTTCCTATACCCAGAATGTTCTAAGATTTCCAGGAAAATTCCTAACAGAGTTAGAGGCTGAGACAAATGTATGAGTGGTTATGGAAGCTATAGGAGATCTCTGTGATCTGCTAGAGATGGGGGCAAAACGGAAGGTTAGGCTGCATCAGGTGGTTGGCTACAAAGCTGAGGGTGAGACTTGGGGATTGTATTTGGCAGAGGGAGAGGGTAGAGTGATATTTTGAAGATTATGTACCTATTTCCCAGACTGCCTTGACTAGTGAAGTTCTTTTTTTTTTCCCAGAGAGTTTTATCTTTTCTTTACTCCACCTTCTTCACTATATGATGAAATAATAAGATGGTTGATGTTTTTGAGAACAGAATCTTGTTTGAGAAAATGAACAATATTTGAATTTAAACAGTTGATATGAAAATGTATTACAACTGAGAATATATGCTTCAAAACATGAGCAATGACGTAGTAGCAATTGAATCTACTTCCCCAAACTGCTAATGGAGGAAGCCAATGTTGCTGGTCTGTTTAGAATACTTGAAGCTTGTGTGTGCATTCATTCAATACTACTCAGTACATGCACATGGTCACATGCTTGTGAACACATACCCCATTTCAAATATTTAGTCTAGTTTTACATATATAACTATGATTGTTAGAAATCCTGACACAGTCACATCAATGACACTTGAAAAAACTAAAAGTGATTTATAATATAAACTATTATTTAAATACTGTGTATGGTATGCATTTTAGTGTACTAATTTACAGCTTCCCAAACCAAAAAAAATTAATATATCACTTTCATTCTTATATGGACTTCTCAGAAGGAAAGGTGACTGCCATAGTTACCAATGTATCCTGTGGGGAGCTGTCCTCACAATCTCCATGGCAAGACGGCGCTGGCATCCGGTGTTCTAACTGGTAAACAAGCGGTCTGCGCATGTGCCGGGTAAATTTCCATTCCCTTGTTCCCTGCCTGTCCCGTGGCGTCATCTGGGCTGATAGTGAGNAGCCAACCAGGGAGCTACACGTCATAGGCGGAGAACATTTCCTATATAAGGGAGAGGGTTTTTCACCTCGGGGTCTCCGCTTTCCTGTAGCTTATGCTCTCCCTCTCAAGAGCATTAAAGCTTTGCTGCAGAAGGATCCTGTTTGTGTGCCGCGTCGTTTCTTGCTGGCGAGACGGTTAGCGCGGGACAGTATCCTATAATCTTCCTGTAAAGAATAGATACCGCAAGCTGGAAAATGCAAAATGCAAAAAGATCTTAACTCAAAATGTCCAGGAAATCCAGGACACAATGAGAATTGGTATAGATGAGAAGGAAGATTTTCAATTTAAAAGGCCAGTAAATATTTTCAACAAAATTATAGGAGTAAACTTCCCTAACCTAAAGAAAGAGATGCCCATGAATATACAAGAAGCCTACAGGACTCCAAATAGTTTGGACCAGAAAAGAAATTCCTCCTGTCACATAATAATCAAAACACCAAATGCACAAAACAAATAAAGAATATTAAAAGCAGTTAGGGAAAAAGGTCAAGTAACATATAAAGGCAAGCCTATTAGAATTACTCCAGACTTCTCACCAGAGACTATGAAAGCCAGAAGATCTTGGACAGATGTTATGCAGACCCTAAGAGAACAGCCCAGGCTACTATACCCAGCAAAACTCTCAATTACCATAGATGGAGAAACCAAGGTATTCCATGACAAAACCAAATTCACACAATATCTTTCTATGAATCCAGCCCTTCAAAGGATAATAAAGGGAAAACTCCAACACAAGGAGGGAAACTACGCTCTAGAAAAGGCAAGAAAGTAATCTTTCAAAAAACCTAAAAGAAGATGAACAGAATCCCAATTCTAACAATAAAAATAACAGAAAACAATAATTACTTTCCTTAATATCTCTTAATATTAATGGACTCAATTCCCCAATAAAAAGATTGGCTATGTAAACAGGACCCAACATTTTGCTGCATAGAAGAAACCCACCACAGAGATAAAGACAGATACTACCTCAGAGTAAAAGGCTGGAAAATAATTTTCTAAGCAAATGGTCCCAAGAAAAAAGCTGGAATAACCATTCTAATATTGAATAAAACCAATGTTCAACATAAAGTTATCAAAAAAGACAAGGAGAGACACATGATACTCATCAAATGTAAAATCTTCCAAGATGAACTCTCAGTTCTGAACATCTATGCTCCAAATGCAAGAGCATCCACATTCATTAAAGAAACGTTATTAAAGCTCAAAGCACACATTGTACCTCACACAATAATAGTGGGAGACTTCAATACCACACTGTCATCAATGGACAGATTCTGGAAACAGAAACTGAACAGAGACACAGTGAAACTAACAGAAGTTATGAAACAAATGGATTTAACAGATATCTACAGAACATTTTATCCTAAAACAAAAGACTATACCTTCTTCTCAGCACCTCATGGTACCTTCTCCAACTTGACCATATAATTGGTCACAAAACAGGCCTCAACACATACAAAATATTGAAAATATTTTATTGAATAAATATTTTATTTATATTGAAATATAGTGAAATAATCCCATGCATCCTATCAGATTACCACAGACTAAGGCTGATCATCAGTAACAACATACATAGTAGAAAGACTACATTCACGTGGAAGCTGAACAACACTCTACTCAATGATAACTTGGTCAAGGAAGAAATAAAGAAATTACAGACTTTTTATAGTTTAATGAAAATGAAGCAACAGCATACCCAAACTTATGGGACAAAGTGAAAGCAGTCCTAAGAGGGAAAACTCATAGCTCTGAGAGCCTCCAAAAAGAAACTGAACAGAGCATAGACTGCAGCTTGACAGCACACCTAAAAGCTCTAGAACAAAAGGAAGCAAATTTATCCAAGAGGAGTAGACAGCAGGAAATAATCAAACTNAGGGCTGAAATCAACCAAGTGAAAACAGAAAGAACTATATAAAGAATCAACAAAACCAGCAGCTGGTTCTTTGAGAAAATCAACAAGATAGATAAACCCTTAGCCAGACTTACTAGAGGGCACAGGGACAGTATCCTAATTTAAAAAATCGGAAATGCAAAGGGAGACATAACAACGAAATCTGAGGAAAAAAAAAAAAAAAAAAAAAAAAAAATCATCAGGTCCTACTACAAAAGCCTATTCTCAAAAAACTGGAAAACCTTGATGAAATGGACAATTTTCTAGATAGATACCAGGCACCAAAATTAAATCAGGATCAGATTAATGATCTAAACTATCTTATATCCTCTAAAGAAATAGAAATAGTCACTAATAGTCTCCCAACTAAAAAAAGCCCAAGACCAGTTGGTTTTATCGTAGAGTTCTGTCAGATCACAACAGAAGACCTAATACAAATACTCCTTAAAGTATTTCACAAAATATAAACAGAATGTCCTCTACTGAATTTGTTCTATGAAGCCACAATTACTCTGATACCTAAACCACACAAAGACACAACAAAGAAAGGGAACTTCAGACCAATTTCCCTTATGAATATCGATGCAAAAATGCTCAGTAAAATTCTCAATAACTGAATCCAAGAACACATCAAAACGATCATTCATCATGATCAAGTAGGCTTCATCCCAGGGATGCAAGCATGGTACAATATATGGAAAGTCATCAATGTAATCTGAGAGGGCCGCCCGCGGCCACACTTGAACTGGCTCCGTACTGAAAGGCAAACTGGGGCTGTAAGGGGAAAAGACAGCGAGAAAGAAAATATGGCTAAGACAAAAAGTGTTCTGATCAAAGCCCACAAATTTAATAAAGTTCAGAGTTTATATAGCAGGGGAAGGCCATCCCCCACCATCCATTCTTGGAGCATGTTCAGGTGAGAGCCTGTAGGCGGATCCTCAGGATGGTGTCTCTGGAATATGTCAAGAGCTGCTCAGCAGGGAGTGGCGACGCTTTGAAGAGCCATGGCAAGTGTAAACAAAGAACCTGCCTGACAGACAGGTTGGAAGGTACCATCCCAGGTGGCCCTGTGCTTAGCAGCAGCAGAAGTCTGCAAAAGCCTGCTTCCAGGCTGAAGGGAGCCAACAGTAATCCACTTTGGAAAAATCACTCAAAGAAAAAACACATGATCATGTCATTATATGCGGAGAAAGCATTTGACAAATCACCCGTTCATGATAAAAGTCTTGCGAAGATCAGGANTTCAAGGCCCATACCTAAACATAATAAAAGCAATATACAGTAAACAATAGCCAACATCAAACTAAATGAAGAGCAACTTGAAGCAATCCCACTAAAATCAGTGACTAGACAAGGCTGTCCACTCTCTCCCTACCTATTCAATATAGTACTTGAAGTCCTCGCAAGAGCAATTAGACAACAAAAGGAGATTAAAGGGGTTCAAATTGGAAAGGAAGAATTCAAAATATCACTATTTGCAGATGATATGATAGTATATATACATGACCCCCAAAATTCCACCAGAGAACTCCTAAACCTAATATACAACTTCAGTGAAGTAGTTGGATATAAAATTAACTCAAACAAATCAGTGGCCTTTCTGTACACAAAGGATAAACAGGTTGAGAAAGGTTTTAGGGAAACAATACCCTTCACAATAGTCACAAATAATATAAATAACCTTGGTGTGACTTTAACTAAGGAAGTGAAAGATCTGTATGATAAGAACTTCAAGTCTCTGAAGAAAGAAATCAAAGATCTCAGAAGATGNNAAGATCTCCCATGTTCATGGATTGGCAGGATTAATATAGTAAAAATGTCTATCTTGCTGAAAGCAACCTACAGATTCAATGCAATCTCCATCAAAATTCCAACTCAATTCTTCACCGAGTTAGAAAGGGCAATTTGCAAATTGATCTGGAATAACCAAAAATCTAGGATAGCAAAAATCATTCTCAACTATAAAAGAACCTCTGGTGGAATCACTATGCCTGACCTCAAGCTGTACTACAGAGTAATTGTGAACAAAAACTGCATGGTACTGGTACAGCGACAGACAGGTAGATCAATGGAATAAAATTGAAGATCCAGAAATGAACCCACACACCTTGATCTTTGACAAAGGAGCTAAAACCATCCAGTGGAAAAAAGACAGCATTTTCAATAAATGGTGTTGGCTCAACTATTGGTTAGCATGTAAAAGAATGCAAACTGATCTATTCTTATCTCCTTGTACAAATCTCAAGTCTAAGTGGATCAAGGAACTCCAAATAAAACCAGAGACACTGAAACTTATGTAGTTGAATGTGGGGAAGAGTCTCAAAGATTTGGGCACAGGGGAAAAATTCTTGAAGAGAACACCAATGGGTTGTACTGTAAGATCAAGAATTAACAAATGGGACCTCATAAAATTGCAAATCTTGTCAATAAGACAAAAAGTCAACCAATGATTGGGAAATGATCTTTACCAATCCTAAATCCAATAGAGGGCTAATACCTAATATACAGAAAGAACTGAAGAAGTTAGACTCCAGAAAACCAAATAACTCTATTAAAAAATGGGGTGCAGAGCTAAACAAAGAATTCTCAACTAAGGAATCCAGAATGGCTGAGAAGCACTGAAAAAAAATGTTCAATATCTTTAGTCATCAGGGAAATGCAAATCAAAACAACCCTGAGATTCTACCTCACACCAGTCAGAATGGCTAAGATCAAAAAATTCAGGTGACAGCAGATGCTGACAAGGATGTAGAGAAAGAGGAACATACCTCCACTACTGGTGGGATTGCAAGCTGGTACAACATCTCTGGAAATCAGTTTTGGCAGTTCCTCAGAAAATTGGACATAGTACTACCAGAGGATCCTGCAGTATGTCTCCTGGGCGTATACCCAGAAGATGCTCCAAATTGTAATAAGGACAATTGCTCCACTATGTTCATAGCAGCCTTATTTATTATAGCAGAAACTGGAAAGAACCCAGATGTCCCTAAACAGAGAGATGGATATGGAAAATGTACATTTACATGATGGAGTACTACTCAGCTATTAAAAACAATGAAGTCATGAAATTCTTAAGCAAATGGATGTATCTGGAGTATATCATCCTGTGAGGTAACCCAATCACTAAAGAACACACATATATGCACTCACTTAGACCAGACGTTCAGAATACCCAAGATACCATTTGCAAAACACATGAGACTCAGAAAGGAAGGAAGACCAAAGTGTCGATAATTCGATCCTTCACAAAAGGAGAACTAAATTCTCATGGAAGGAGTTACAGAGACAAAGTCTGAAGCGGAGACTGAAGGAATGACCATCCAAAGACTGCCCCACCTGGGGATCCATCCCATAAACAAACACCAAAACCAGACACTATTGTGAATGCCAACAAGAGCTTTCTGACAGGAGCCCGATATAGCTGTCTCTTGAGAGGTTCTGCCAGTGCTTGATAAATACAGAAGTGGATCCTCACAGCCATCCCTTGGGTACCCAATGAAGGAGCTATTGTAAGGACCCAAGGAACTGAGGGGGTTTGAAATCTCATAGGAGGAACATCAATATGAACTAACCAGAGCTCTCTGGGACTATACCATGATCCAAAGAAAATACATGGTGGGACTCATGGTTCTATCTGCATATGTAGCAGAGGATGGCCTAGTGAATGGGAGGAGAAGCTCTTGGTCCTGTGAAGGTTCTATGCCCCAGTATAGAAGAATGCCAGGGCCAGGAAGCAGGAGTGGGTGGGTTGGTAAGCAGGGGTAAGGCAGAGGTGATAGGGGGTTTTCGGAGGGGAAATTAGGAAAGGGGATAACATTTGAAATATACATAAAGAAAATATCTGCAAGAAAAACATGACTGAAATTTAAAATAACTAGACAATATAGAATCAGAGAAAAATAAAAATTACTTTAAAAACAATTCTGAAAATACTGGTATTTTACAACAGAAACAAGAGGAGCTAGGAAAAATATAGAAAAATTAAAGTATTTACAAATGCTGTCATCAATCTAGATTTAACTAATTATCATTAATTAGTGCAGTACTGTTGATGTAAAATGTACAGGTGCATTTTGTAATGTAAAATGTGTAACAATGATTTAGGAACACAAGTAATTTTTGACCCTTAGAGCTGTACTGGAGAATTTATTAAAAAAAAAAAAAAGGCATTTTTCACATAAAAATTAAAACAAACAAGTAAGAATTCTAAGCTCAAAGTCAAGATTTGGGGAGGAACAATCAGAAGTATAAGGATCAGGTAAGCAGGGCAATAATTTCTAAATCAAAGGACTGACGCCAAAAACTCTGCAAGTTCCCTTATCTTATAAAGTTTTCAATTCAGTTCCCTGATGTCCTTGATGATTCTGCTGGGTCCCCACTATCTGAACCATCAAGGAGTCTTCAGTATGCAAAAGCCTGGGCATGGAATATTTTTGTTGAGTTAAGGTGTAGGCATATACACAGTTATTTTGTGAAAATGGGTGTCCTATATCTCTCATAGGGCAGGGGAAGTGTCTATAGATGATGTGGAATTAACTGGGTACTCTGAAGGAAAAAAAAAAAAAAACCATTTGAGGTCTTCCTCACATATTTCAGTATACATTTCCCCAACTGGAGACTTTTTATTTTTATTTTTTTTAGAGGATATAGAGGGTTCTTAATAAGGAGAAATTGAAACAATATTTAAAAAGTTTAGATAAGCGGGGTGGTGGTGGCACACGCCTTTAATCCCAGCACTTGGGAGGCAGAGGCAGGTGGATTTCTGAGTTCGAGCCCCCCCGCCCCCCCAAAAGTTTAGATAATGAAAATCATCCTCATTATCAGGGAGAGAAGAGTCAAGATAAGGAGTGGGAAATGCAATTCAAAACTCCTTGGAGATTTTATTTTACACTTGTCAGAATGGGTAAGATCAATAAGACAGTAACAGCTCATCCTGGTAAGAACACTGAGTAACAGGAACACTCATACATTGCAGGTGGGAATGCACACGTCTACAGTAGTTTTGGAAATTAGGGTGGCAACTTCTCAGGAAGATGGGATTATCTCCCTCAAAATCCATTTATACTATTCCTAGGCATTGTTCCAAAGGATTCTTTATCTTACCAGAGAGACACATACTCAATCATATTTATTGCTTCTCTATTCATTATAGCCAGAAATTGGAAACAACTTAGATATCTCTCAACAGAAGAATGAATAAAGAAAATGTGGTAACTTTACACAATGTATTACTCAGCTATTAAAAATGACATCATGAAATTTGCAAGCAAGTAGCCGGAACTAAAAATGAGGCATCTCAGACTCAGAAATTTGTAGATATTATCTGTGAAGTGAGTGATAACCAACCTATGATCCATAGGACCACAGAGGGCAGATATAGAGTAAGGAACTAGAAGGGACAGACAGACATTGTTAGGTAAGGGAAATAGAATAGATCACTATAGATGGATGGATGGATGGATGGATGGATGGATGGATGGATGGATGGAGTGGGGGTTATATGTATTTAAATTGTTGGCTGAAGAGGTTCTATGGGAATCCCCACAAAAAACCAGACTGTTGCAAAGACTATATAGGTTGCTCTCCACAAACTGAAAGACCCCATTGCTGCATGCACAGGGTCTGCACCAGATCTTCTGCTTATATATTATGGTTTCCAGTTTAGTGTTTTTATGGGGTCTCTGAATGTAGGAACAAGTATAATTTTTATTCTTGTGCCTTCTTCTAAGTTCCTTTTTTGTTTTGTTTTGTTTTGTTTTGTACAACTTCGATGTGATAACTTTTATTTTTTTCTTAATGGATTTTATCTTGATATATTTTCTAAAATTTTTGGTGAATGAATGAAAGAAAAAGTTAACCACTGGATAAAGATTAACAACTGAACTGTCACTTAAATCTGCTAAGAGACAGGAAATCCATTTTCTCTAACAGAATGACACTGAGTATATCAACCACTCTCCTGGACAGGCCTCGTGTTCAAGCATAGTTGACCAACATATATCCAACTCCATAGCTTTCTGTACATGCTTTTATTTGATTACAATTTAGTATTTTTGTTTTGTATTTTTGCTTTGGGGAGGTCTTTGTTGTATTGAGTTTTTGTTTTTTGAGAAAAACTTAATATTGGGTGGTGGAGAGAATCCAGAAAGGCTTGGAGAATGGAAGAGTATTACCAAAATATATTTAAATTAAAATTTTTAAATAATAAAAAAATATAATAAAGTATAGTCTGAAAAGGGCCTGTGAATATGTTTCATTGTTAGGTAGAGTTCTTCCTTAGTATGTTCAAGGGCTTTAGTTCCAACACCAGCATTTCAAGCAATAAAAGTAGCAACAAAATCTATTTGTCCCTCTGTCTATGTCTCTATCTGTCTATGTATCTATCTATGTATCTATCTATGTATCTATGTATCTGTGTATCTATCTATCTATCTATCTATCTATCTATCTATCTATCTATCTATCTATGTATCTATTTATCTCAAACAGTTACACTTCAGAGAGTGATATTAAGCAGTTGTTTTTAAAATACACTGAGAAATCTGTGTTTAATTATTTTAAGGTAACAAATTAACTGTAATTTCAGAAATGCTGTTAGCAAATATGAGCAAACATTCTGGTTTATCAAACCATTATGAAGCACAAATATCCATATCAGGCATTGGGTTCTTAGCTTTTTTCCTATAGAGTTAAGAAAAGAAAGTCAGGTGATATTTGTACATATATGGGGTACTTTTGGAGTAGTAAATTTCCATAGGCCTGGTGTTTGCCTTTGGTTCGATAAGGAGATTATAGCTCCATGCCTAGAGAAGGACTTTCCTTGATTTCAGATGGAGGCATCATTATCTCTATCAAAGCCCCTCCAAGATTACTGTTAGTCATGAAAAAAAGTTAGTCTGGATAACAGGCACCTATTATCTTTTTGTAAGACATGTAGAAAACACAAGATAATTGTAGAAAATTCACTTTCAGTGTGGGTGATAGCTAAAACTTGTTTATCAGTTGATAGGAGAAAGGAATTTTTTCTAACTTTTAGGTATTTGCTAAAGCCAAGTTATATAGAATAAAGATTCATATTTATGGGTTCTGTATTTGTGGATTCAACAAACTGAGAACTAAAATACTTGCACAAACAATTTCCATCCTTACTAAACATATATTGGCCTGCCTCTTCATCTCTTCACCATTATTCCGTAAAGAATCCGCATGGCAACTATTTACACAGTATTTGCATTGAGTTAATTATCATAAGTAATAAAGAGATGCTTTAAGCACATGGAAGATGTGTGTAGAATATATACAAATTCTGTAGCATTCTACATATGTAAACCTGTGAGAGGTTGTTATCCACAAGACCTAGGAATCAGTTCTCCATAGTTCCCAAGAGATGTAAAGTGTATATGTAAAATATATACCACAGACACATACACACACCAGATACATTCATAAGCACATACATATCTATTTATATGACTAATTTTCATCTACCGCATTTAAACTTTAACCAATGTATATGACTTATTCCCCTTTTCTGGTTCTTAAATTATTTCACAATAATTTATTTGACAAATGATGTAGTATGCCATATCACACTCCTTTCTTTTTTTTTTATCAATACCATACTCAAGAAAACAAAACTAATGTATAATTTGAAAGTCTAACAGTCTTTAAAGTGTGGCAACTTCAGGGGCACCTCCTAGAACACTGACCTGTTGTGGTAAATCTCCAACCCAAATACGACTCAATTAATATGAACACATGCTGTGCACCTAGATTGGGCAGATCTACTGCTACACTACCATCTTCCACATCTATGAGACCCATTAGAACTTGTGGTTTCTCCAGGCCAGGTGCTTCTGCTCAGCTTTTCTTCTTCTTCCTCTTCCTTTGTGTCCTCTCCCTCTTCCATTTTCTCCTTCTTCTCTCACTTCACCTTCTGCTCAACCTTCCCTTTTATCTGCCCAATCATCAGCTCTCCTTTATTTTNCAAATTAAGGTGGGAAGCAGGTTTACAGGAAATCGCCTGAGTGCTGACTCATTCCTTGTTCGAAACCAGTCACAGGAAAACAGAATTAATATAAAATATAATGAGCTCCAGGGCTATCTACAACACTGACCTACACTGGAGTTCAGTAAAGAGTTGCTGCATTGGGGTAACTTAAACACAGGACCCTTTCTTACAGTTTGAGTAATGCTCACTGTGCTTTATGATAATCCCAATATAAAGATGCATTACAAGGAAAGAGCATATTTATATCTGGAAATACACTTTATTAGGAATCAAGTGCCCTCTTTCCCTGTTCCCACCCAACCCCCTGTCCTATGACAATTTTGTTATTCTTGTTGGTATTGTTGATTTTTGCCTGGATGTCGTTTTCATCCTCTTTAAAGGGAATTTAGCAGGGATAGTTTAATATTTCTTAAAATTAAATATCTCTGCGTACAACAAAAGCAGAAAATACAATAGTTTCCGTACTCCTACTCAATCAAAATTACCCACAAGAACCAGTAAAGGTTTCTCAATCTCAATTAAGTTGCAAAAGCAAGGGCTACTCAACCCCACACTCCGGGGTCATGCACACAAAGCAAGGAGCATAGGGATGCTGTGAGGCCATAGCTGTTCCCCCAGACCAGTTAGAGCCATACCTAGCTGGGATCTGGGAACCAGAGCAGGCTGAAGTTGGGGCTTGGGATATTTGAATGCCTCCCAAAATACGTTCCTATCCCTAAGAGGCAGAGAGAGGAGCGGAGAGCATGTGTGAGCGCTTACAACGCTAGGAGCTCTCTTCTGGGATAATCAAGAGTTGGGATGAGCCGGATCCTCTTTTAGCAGCAGTCGGCTCAGGAGTGGCTGCGGCAGCCCCAGGGGCGCGCGGGACCCAGTGGCTCTCGGGGCAGTGGAACAGCCCCTGCGGGCTGCGCCGTGTCACCGCTTGGGCGTACAAAGGTAAAGGCTGCCGCAGCCCTAGAGGGCTTGCATCGTCCGGGCGTTCCCATCCCTTCCCTTCTTCCTCTCTCGAAGGCAAAAGGCTGGCCGGGTAGCGAGGTCCTAGCTCTGCGGGTCCCCACCCTTCCTGCTGACAGGCTGGCTGTCCTTGGATGAGGTCGCCGAGGCTGCTCCCTGGTGAATCCTCAGGCGGGTCTCAGCCACCATCTCTCTCCTCTGCTCCATCCCTCTGAGAGGAGTAGATGCTGCTGTCGCCCCTACCGCCGCCACCACCTCCGCCAGGGCTGATGGATGCTGGGGAGTGCCGCATTGCTTAGTGTCTCTGCCTCGCGGTTTGCTGGTAGGAACTGACTGCTCTTTCTTCTTTCTGGCTTGGGGGGGGGGGGAGTCGTTATAGGAAAAATAGAGACATTTTTATTTCGTGTTCCACAACTCCCTGCACCCACCCTGGTTTTGACATCTTTGCTCCCAAAGAGGTTTCCTCCTGTCCTTATCATTATCCTCCACTTCCTTGGCAAGTCCCCTGAAATAAAGGGAGAGACTAGGCAGAAGTTGGGGGCGGGGTGGGGAGGGTGAGCCCACGCCTCTGTCGACCGTACCCAAAACCCAGCTGGAGCCTTATGAAATTACTGTGTGTGGAAGAGGTGCACGATTTGCAGTCTCCCCTAATTGGATCTTAATAACCTAAAGTAAAAACCACACAACGACATCCTATAAAAATAGCACCTTTGAATAAGCAAGAGAGAAATGAGCTTCTTTCCCTTCCTCTTTCTCTCTTTCTGCCAAAGATTCTTCCTCCCCGCCTTGGATATCACAGCTGAAGAGCTACCTTATTATTAATCTTAATTCTCATCTTTATCTGTGGCAGGCACATCCTTTATCAGGGACCGCAGCCGAGTCACAGGGCTGAGGCTGAGATGTCTGTGGGGGTTGTTTTCTTTACATCTTGCAAGACAGAAGACAGAACCAAGACTCATGCTAGTTGGAATTAGGGTTTTCCTTTCCTTTCCTTTCCTTTCCTTTCCTTTCCTTTCCTTTCCTTTCCTTTCCTTTCCTTTCCTTTCCTTTCCTTTCCTTTCCTTTCCTTTCCTCTCCTTTCCTCTCCTTTCCTCTTCTTTCTTTCTTTCTTTCTTTCTTTCTTTCTTTCTTTCTTTCTTTCTTTCTTTCTTTCTTTCTTTCTTTCTTTCTTTCTTTCACATTCAGAGTGGTAAAGGACAAGAGACAGGCTTGCAGGGCCTGTCCAAAGGCTCACTTCGAATGGGAGGCATTGTTTTTTAAGGGGTGCTAGGGGGAGACATTTAGATACTCTCCAGAAAAGCTATGGGGAAAAGCAGGAGCAACAGGGTACTTGGCTTAAAACAGAAGAGGAACCATTTCTTGTACAGGAAAGGAAGCAGACAGCAGTGAGGAGAAGCGGATGCGGGAGTGTGGTGTGGAGGTGACAAGTACCAGGTATATTGTTGGACACACAAAGAGAGGATCAGAGTAGACAGCTTGGCTACAAGGGGACAATGACTCATTTGCAAGCTGGTCTCTCTCCTGAGACTTTGGAGAAAGCTCGCCTGGAACTCAATGAGAACCCAGACACTCTGCACCAGGACATCCAAGAAGTAAGGGACATGGTCATCACTAGGCCGGACATTGGCTTTCTGCGCACAGATGACGCTTTCATCTTACGCTTCTTACGGGCCAGGAAATTTCATCACTTCGAAGCTTTTCGACTCTTGGCCCAATACTTTGAGTACCGGCAGCAGAACCTGGATATGTTCAAAAGCTTCAAGGCCACTGACCCTGGCATCAAGCAGGCACTGAAGGATGGCTTTCCTGGGGGCCTGGCCAATCTGGACCATTATGGGAGGAAGATTTTAGTCCTTTTTGCTGCCAACTGGGATCAGAGCAGGTAAATCCTGAATCCCAAAGTTTACTTATGATCTTTGATACTTCTGTTTTTGTTTTTTTTTTTTGTTTGTTTGTTTTGTTTTGTTTTTGTTTTTGTTTTTTGTTTTTTTTTTTTTAATGATTTACTCTTAGGAGTTTCTTGCAGTGTTGTAATTTCAATGCTTTTGTTTACTTGCTGGGAGAAGGGAAGGGGGCAAAGGGAAAATGCAACTCATAGAGAGCTTTGGGTAGGCTACCTTGAGAAGGGCTTGCATTTTTTTTTTTTAAAACTCTTCCTTCTCCAACACAGTTTCTCCTGCAGCCTTACATGTTACCAAGCCATATTATTAAGCTGAGAATGAAACCACACAACTATTAAACAAAGCCTCTAAAAATATTGGCTTTTAAATCCTGGTGTTTACTCACATGGAGAAAGGAGGAGAGAATAAAGAAGTTTCCTTTCTTCCTCCTCCTCAAGAAATCCTTAGTTTGCCATTATTCATCAGATTCATGGTCATAATTGCCATCACCACATTTCTCTCTCCCCAGTACTGATAGTTTATCTCCCTCAAACAGCCTCATTCATAACCAAGAGCAGTTTTATTGCCTGGGAACTTTTCTGCTCGGTGATGTGTACATGAAAGCACAATACAAAATGTGTCACTTCAATGAGAAGGAAGAGTTGTGCCCTCTATCTCTGAGCACACTTAACAGCACTCAGAATAAAGGTTGACTAGTGTTCCTGTTAGATGCCTGCCACTAGTCTGAAGGGTATGCTTCCTGTCTGATATAATTTTTCATCTTTTTCAGAGCGGGAAACTTTAATATCCATCAGCTGGTAGACTCTATGGGCTCAGGTGCTGTTCAACAGGAGATAGACAATACTCTTACTTCCTTTACTTTAGAAAAATGCAGACAGTGGTCCTCTGTGTCCTCCCTCACAACTATTTTCTCAGACTATAAGACACAGAAGTTATAAAGCCTCTTGGGTAAGACAGTTCCCATCTAATACAAAGTTAAGCATATTTTACAGTATTTACAGAGTTAGTTGTTACAGCATTTGGTGTCTTTTTAGTTCTGTGAATGGTGTCTTTGGATGCATCTGGTTAGTTTAAACCATTTCTAGAGTGATATAATTGACTCCTGCAATCAGAGAGATTCAGTAGCTCTAACAGATTTTTCAGACAGACATCTGAGTATTAGCATGTTAAAATGCAAATGGATATTTTAATAGTTTTTCCCTTTTTTATTAGTCTTGCTTTCTTATAATTATAGGCTGAGAGTTTTAATTGATTATTTTTCCTAGCAAATATAAAGACTACATGTTATATAAAGAATCACTGAGTTTATGAACTCACAGACAGAATTGCTTCTGGGAGTCCTTTGGATCTTATGCTGCTGTTTTTTTTCCTTCTTCTTCGTCAAGTAGGAAACTTCCAAAGACTATGTGCTTTCTTTGAGTTTTTTAATTGTAAAAAGTCCACTGTAGAGTTATGCAAGCCAGCCAGTTGTATCTACTAAAATGTAAAAGTAAAACTCATAGTCCTCATATTCCTTATATCAGTTAGATTGAAAATCTATTACTTGAGCTATGATGTTATGCTATATGGAACCATGGTGATATATGGACATTTTATATTTAAATACGTCTAGAATCTGTTTGTAGTCTTTATAAAGGCAAATTTTACACACACACACACACACACACACACACACACACACACATACACACACACTCGTGCACACAAATATCCAAACTATAGTATTTTTTCTGTAGGCTAAAATTAATTATTTATATTTTATAAGCCATATCAAGGTGAACACTATTTATAGTTCTTACACATATAGAAAGGATTATTTTGGCTGTAGGAAATAGAATGTATTTTAGTATTGTATGTATTACTATTAAACACAGGCTATCAATAACTAAAACTTTCCCTGGAAATCTGTATTAGGAGGGAATTTATTAATTGGTGTGTAGAATTATTTTCAATATGTTAATACAAGATGATAACTAATAATATGTGATTATATAGCTAAAATTAAAAATGAGAAGCCTTGTTTTATGGGCATGTACTGTCAAGAGTGTAGTAGCAGTAGGATGCCATTTCTGTGGTTGAAGAGGAGTGACTATCACCCAGAAGGCAAAGCACATTGATAGGAAAAGGACACACATGGTTTAGGGCTTGTATAAATTTCAGGTGATTTTTTTCTTCTTTTCCTATACTGACAGTACATTTTAAATCTACAAATACTGATGGGCAGTGACAAAGATAAACAGTTATGCATCTTGGCATTTTCTGAAAACCTTCATCTTCAGGATATGGGCTTAAATAGCACTCTGATCTCTGTCTTGAAATGTAAGGAAAGTAGTCTCTCACAGTGTCAGGGCCTCCCTAGTTCATCTCAGAGTGGATCTTCTCTTTCTACACATAGTATCATGGCTTATCTTACCTGACTGCTGTAGAAGACTCTGGTACCTTCTCTATATGATACCTTGGTAATATTGCTTTGTTAGCTGTACACATCACATGCTATCTCTCTGTTGCTCTGCTCTTTCATGCTCTGTGACTAAGGTTCTCATTCTTTCCTTTCCCTCATCTTGACAAACCAAATCACCCGAGTTCAAGAAGTCTGCATGTCTGAACTTAATTTTGACCATATCCCTTTAGTTGAATAGCTTTTTTTTTTTTTTTTAATGTTTTATGGGGGAAAATGGAGAATGTAGATAATTCTACAGGGAAATTTCAGAAATTGAGAAAAATCAACAACCAATATAATTGAAGGAAAAAGAATTATATTCAATTTTCTAAGTAAAGAAGTAAAAGGAATACATGTGATTTTTCTTTTTTTTAAAAGGCGTACTCTACAGAAAGTTAATTTGGTAACAGAAGCACCTAAACTAGAGTAGAGAGATCCAGAATGAACCAGAGTTCAAATAAAAGTTACACAGTTTTTTACTAAAATTTTAAGTGGGATTTATCTGTGAAGAGTTTTCTCCTGTGTTGAATAAGGAAGAAAAGTTTTGGAGTTTTCCAGAACATTGGTCCATATGTGAATATAAGAGGCAAACATAAAGTAGTGACTTTTCTACTACACTATAGCACAGATATGTTTGGACTTATACAGAACTGAACCACTTCCAAAAACTTTATGAGACATGGAATCATTAAGAAGCCTATGCAAAGCACAATATTTGCACTTTATAATAAATGTAATGCAATTCAAAATTCTAAAATGTCAAAATGACTTTGGCTTTGGTTTGTGGCTTCTGTTAAAATGGACCAGAACAGGCTCAAATGACTGGTAAATTTCATTGATCAGGCTGAACTTTGGAAGATTTACATAAATGTGTCTCCAATTGTTCAGGTCATCTAACATAACTTCTGAAAATAGAAGTAAACACAAGGAAATTATAAGCACCATTAGACTGTCACCATCCTCCCAATACCCCAGATATCACACACTTCATTTGCTTCCTCAGTGGTAGTGTCCTGCTTAGGACACAGTAGAGAAATTCAATTTTTTCACCCGATTTTGTCAAGAGTCAGAGAATAATGATCTGTGGAAGAGATAGCTTCTAGTAGAAGGAAAACTTGGATGAAGGAGGAAAGCAGTCTAGACCTCAGATCATAAGAACTAATATCTGAGAAGGTGAAATCCATAGATAAAACCTGTGGAGATGGCTCAGCATGTAAAAACACTAGCCACAAAGCATAGTAAACTTGACTTTGAATTCCAGGCTCAATGTAAAGGCTAGACACATAGCGTGTGCCTCTGTAATCTCAAGGCTCTTATTGTAAGAGTATGATACAGGTGAATCCTTGGAAGCTTGTACACAGCTACAAAAACCCCATTTCAAACAAGATAGAAGATTAGGACTGACACAAAAAGTTGTCAGTTCTGACTTCTACTTGTGTCTGTACAGCATACACCTCACATACTTTCACACACAGACATACACACATACAAAGACACATATATACATGTGTGATGTGTGTGTGTGTGTGAGAGAGAGAGAGAGAGAGAGAGAGAGAGGAAGGAAGGAAGGGAGAGAGAGAACATTTCTCTATAAACTGACAAGTAATTATGACTGGAAATATTCATAAATGAATTTTTGTCATATGAAATACAATATGTCATATTCTGAATTGGCTTGTATATTGTCAGCTCACTGCTAATACATTTACTATTATTGTATAGTGTTTTCTTAGAAAAGAAGACATATAAGTGGACAACTATTCTTCTTTTCAAAGCCACATCATGCTCCTATTCCTTCCAACAATGTGGTCAACATTCAAAACAAATGCAAAGTACTTAAACACTCACCTACACTTAAAAATAATTAGCCACAGAACATACTGACTTGATTTAGTGCCAGATAAAATGATTTAATCTTCTTTAAAGTGTACTAAAAGATTAAGTAAAGCAAAAATGACTAAATATAGATTAATATACTCAAGGACAATCAGTCAGAGAAGTAGGGAGACTCACTGATAGTAATCCCTTAAAATAGTTTTAATTGTTTGGTCTGATTTTCAAAGACTTCCTTTCTCATCTTTCTGGGATTTGTTTGCTAATTAAGGAGTTGTTGTCTTGTACAGTGCAGACTGAGCACCTTCACAACCCTGAAGGCTGTGTGTTTTTTGAAGGTGAGGATGTCATTAGGTCAAAGATAACAAAGGCAGCTGGGCATTGCATCCCATTTCTGTTCCAGAAGAGATCCTATTACTGTAAAGAAGCTCTGTGAATAACATTATGGAAACAGTGACTGATGCTAAATTTTACTTCTGGTACAGACAATGGCAAACTGAAAGCAACACAAAAAGCTGTCTTGGGAAATGATGAAGGGATAAGGTGAAAGATTCCTGAAAAAAAGTTAGGATCATCTTTTAAAACTGGGCCAATTGGGTAGGGGAGCAGGGGAGGGGGGTGGGGGGGTGTATAGGGAACTTTTGGGATAGCATTTGAAATGTAAATAAAGAAAATCATAATAAAAAAAATAGTACAAGGTAACTTAGGAAGGTGTTGGATATCTACGTCACCTTGATGGTTATCACAAATGTTTGCATATGTTCAAAACAAACTGCATCCACCAAATGTGTGAGTCTTTGTTAATTATGCCTTAATAAAGGATGCAAAAAAAAAAAAAAAAAACTGGGCCAATTATGCAGCAATTAGTGAACTAATCCTAAAACAGTAGCAAAAAAACAAGAGAAGCAACCCTTGCTCTCATGCTGACATGGTCTGGTCCAGGATGTTCCTGTGTTTCAAATATGCAGCTTTAAGCAAGGTTGAAGAGCAGCAAAGTAAATAACTTACTATTGAATGACTAAACTGCACTATTTAAAGGTGTGTCAACAAAGGAGTCAATACTTAGCACATAGGCAGGTTATGCTTAGTGAACATACTTCCATTTAAGAAAAAAAGGTTGAGCATCTTTAGTTTCACCTAGAGTAGGTACATAATTTCACTGTTAACAATAAGCAGGCTTAACATCATGAGGAAAATCTATTCCTGTTTCTTATGACCTTGTGATTGTAACCAACAAGTTGTTATTACTATTTCATTCAATTTACTTTAGAAATAATTTCTGTCAGCTACTTAGTTTTTATCTAAAATGTGTTTTAGGGACAAATATAATTACATAGATTTACTTTGTAAAGTTAAAAGGCATGTGCCTTTTTCTTGGAAAAATGTGAAAATCCAGGGGACTAACCTCCAGCTGGGGCACAAATGTTTAATGAAGGTGCTATATGCTGTTGTCAGAATTTGGGGACAAAAGGGCAGCTGTGAGCTCCTCATTTTGTGTAGGGAAAAACATCACCTATTTACTTAACAAATTTTAGTAACTGTTCCATTCCATCCATCCATCCATCCATCCATCCATCCATCCATCCATCCATCCATCCATTCAAAACCACTCTGAATTTTGCATACACTATGTTAAGGACATAAACCTGGTTTCCTCTGACTAGTAAGCAAATCAGTCACTTTGCATGTGTAGGTAGTGGCCAACATAAATCAACCTTAGTAGTTAAAAAAATCCACATGTGGTTAAAGAAAAAATCTTGCTTAAACTTCAGAATATAGAGAAAATGATTGTGTGTTTGTGGGGAGGGAACAAAAGCTAAGGTGAAAAAACTTTTCTGAAAGCAAAGACTGTAGTAAGTGCCATTTGCTTACAGTAGCAAGAATACTGGCTTTCTGATGTGTTTGTGTTTATCCAGCATGAATCTGTCTTAGTTTCTGTTGCAGCAGGTGCATGCCTTTTGCATAAAGTAAAACTTTATGTGTGACTGCCTCATTCCCAGTGTCTCTTCTTGCTTTACCTCCATCCCCCAGCAGCAAGGGTGGGGCAGCTAATCTATGTTCAGTGACAGAAACCAGACAGAGGAAAACTTCAGAATCTTTAATTCTTCCATGGCTTGTAGACTGAGCTTTTTCTACCCTGCCTCTTTGAATGTGCTCATGGTTTTCCTTTACATAATCTCTTACTCTGGCTAGGTTGGAGCATGCCTGGCACCAAAGGAAGGTGCTAGGTTGGTGTTGACTTCTGGATCTCTTATATTCTGACACAAAAGTACAGATAAAATCTATTAAATTGTTCTAGGTATGCAACACCAAAGGAAATGGAAAGAAGCTTGTTCTAAGTGGTGGCAGAAAGAACCTAGATTTTAATATAGTCTCTGTTCTTTCGTCCCATGAAGATTCTGGGAAAACTTGAAATTGTTTTAGATCCATATTGTCCTTTGCAAAATCATATAATAAAACCTGGCTGAGTTTCCATTATTATGCCAAGATTGAAATTACATATTTGAAATTATTTTAAAATCTTAGCTATTACCTACATAGATTATTGTTATTATTAATTATCAACATGTGGTGCTATAAAAATCCTAGATAGTTTTATCAGCTTTAGCACTAATGATAAACTGCAGCATAAAGCCAGTTCTGTGTCTGATTCAACCTCAAGCACCATTCCAACAGAAAATATTTTGAACATTAGAAAAATATGGTTTAGTGACAACTGAGGTATTGGGCTTACTTTAATGAAAGTTTTAATAACAGTTGTTCATTTATCAACAAAGAGAATTGCTGGCTGTTGTGCTATTCAATATGATACTGGGATGTTACCTAGTATTCCCCTTGCAATACTGAAAAGGCTGGAAAGTGGTAGACAGAACACATTTACAGTTTCAGCTTATCTTTGCTCTGAAGGAAGGAATGCTATAAGACTCTAGGTAGGAAACATGGACCAGGATGTAACCTGGAGGTAGGAGAGGCCTTGAATGATTTTGTAAAATACTCTTGGAATTCACTTCCTGAAATTAACTTCTTTTATTAAAAAATTCAAGGTCTCTGTTTTCTTCTCTACTGAGCAATGTTATGTAACTCTTGTTTAGTATCTAGATATCTTCATTTTCTCCCTTGGAGGGAGAGGGAAACCTGACTGAATGATATCACCCAAATATTTACACCAAATGGTGGCAACTCGTTTTCTTCTGTGTGTAGAAATAAAAAGTGTACTTTGTATTCTTGAGAAATATTTTGATTTTATGTATGATATTAGAGATCCAAGTATTCAGGGCATGTTGATGTTGTTCTGGGGACAGAAAGTAGCGTCACATTGAAAAACACAGCTTTAGAGCTAATGTTAGATGTCTGAGGTGTCACAAGACAAACAAGGATAGCCTGGGAGGTATAGATTCATAGTGGGAAAGGTGCCAAAGTAGACACCTAGAGACAATCTCACATGGTAGAGCATACTGCAGGTGAGAAGGGTAGAACTTAGGGAAAATGAAAAGCAGTGTCATCCTCAACAGACTGAAGAGAAAGAAGAACAGAAAAATAAACTACTGTTTGGAGCACTGCCATGTGACAAAGTCTTAATGTCTGGGGTAAGCTTTTTGTGTGTGTAGGTCTATAAGGTAAGATGTATGATGTTTAAGGCACTGGTAAGATTTTGGAAGAGCCATGGGTGATTAGTGTTCTATGCAGGGGTCAAGATGATCAATTGCACAAAAAATTGGGGAAAGATGTCCAGAAGAGAAAGAGAAGAGATAAAGAGAATGAGACTGACTGCCATTTTATTAGGCAATAGAGATAGAACTCTAGTAGAAATGAATCAGTAACCAAAGATACATGAATATAGAGAAAGAAATTGTAGGGTTTTGGTGAATATACATAATGTCAAAAGGAAATGAAATAACTGAGTTATTATTTATTAAGTGCTTAATGTGCAGTTCTAGAGGGATTTTGGGTGGCATTGGAATGAGTTCCATCATTATGAAATATTTCAGTTAGGAAGGGATATTGAAGGGCTGATGTTTTACAGAGTAGCTGGGAAGGTGAGGATGTGTCTAAGGAAGGCACTGGCAGAGTCCACTAATAAGGTATTACTCAGTATATTGGCCTAGCGTACAAACACATGACTTTGGAATTCTGTGAGATACTGCATGAGAATGAGATACCACATTCTATTTCTCCATGTGGGAGATGGAAGGAAGGAATGGAAGAAACAAACCAGAACAATTTCTGGGAAAGTAGAAGGAGAAATAGTTCCGTGTAATATTACAGAGCAAGGGAGTCTCATATAAATATTCCTCTTGTTTTCATTATAGGCTAAGCCCTGCTAAAAGCTTTGTAATTTATTTTATTTTTACCCTTATAATTTTTTTTGTGAGATCAAGACTATATTGTTGAAAGGTTCACACATCAAGTGTAGATTACATGAATGGGGAAAAGAAAGCTAAAATCTGCAGGAATCATAGAACTTAGCACCAGAATGTGGGGTCTGTGGCTGACACAAGCCTATATACTTTACGTTATATTCTATGAAGTCAATGGTATTATCTCTAACTTTCAAAAAGGAAATAAAATCTTAGTGATATTCAACAACTTCTTTAATACACAAAGGGAAGTTGGGGTTAGAGAAATAAAAGTTCCCACTTTTATTTTGTATTTTTGCAGTTCTAAGTGTTACCTTAATATATTAAGTTAAATAAAAGTAATCCCAACTTATGAATTCAGGGATGTATTATACTTCATAAGGATTACTGATTTTTATAACCATGGGGGGTTCAGTTTAGATGATACAGTGAGTAAGAAGTAGCTGTAGCTGTCGATTTTTTTTTAAAAACGTTATAGAAATTTTAATTTCCATTGAGAGCAATGGTTTACATGGTATGGTGCTTTTTGTTAGAATCATGATTTCCTCTTAGTATGTGCTCATTTACTTTCAACTGATTCAAGCCTTGCTTCAAACTATTTTAGGAAGCACAGTTGGGAGTCAGGAACTGCAACAATGGGCTAGGACATGGTTGGCCACAGAGGACCACAGGAAGAGTGCTGTTGGTCTGCCCTCTGAATGCAGTTAGCTTAGAACTTTTCAATGTTTCTTTTCTCAGACTCAAAAATAAAATGATTTATTTACATAAGACCATTAATTCCCTTTTTGGAGCAAGAAATTAGATATCTTTTAAAAGGTTAAATTTCCTCTTAGAAACCCTGCAAGCCAGAGGCTCCTTTTTATTTATACTGTGATTTTCTTTATTTTAATCCCTCTTAAATAATGATGTATATAAATCTCTTGATTTTGATACAGTTTGGAAGGAGGAAGCATGTTTCTTGAAACAAATTGTCTCTTGTTTTGTCCTTACTGTCACTTTATACAAACTCATCACTCCTTTGAAAAATATTTCAGATTCAAATTACATTTTATAATATTTTCATATCAATAACACTTGGGATTCTTATAGGTAATACAAGAATAAATCATCCCCATGAGAGAATACCCAGAGTAGGTTTGTATGAATTTAAATTTTTGTCTTTAGCATGGTTTTATTGTGAATTTCAGAAATTAAATTGATTTTTTGACAAGGTACCCAATTTTAACCTAAAATATATTGTTTCTGATCTAATATTCCTGTTTCTGCATACTTATAAGCTTCAGTTCACAACACTGTCAGAGCATCATGTTTACAATGAAGCCATGAGTGGTACCAAAGATAGACATACACCCCACAGAGTCTAGGCACATAAGCTATAGAACACTTCGACTCTACAAAATGTTTGTCTAATTGTAGGTAAGATGGGTAATGGGATAAGAGCACTTGACTCTAAGTCTAACATTTGAAATTGACAGCTAGGACCCTGTTGATGTGAGGAGAGAACTGGCCTCCAAAGGTTCTTTTATGACCTGTAGCATGGTGGACATCAGTATCCACTCTGGTCTCACACAAATAAATAAGTGTAATACAAATTTTGAGTAGTGTTATTATCTTATGTATTTGAGAAATATTTTTAGACTTCTTACAACAAGGCATATAGTGCCCTGGGTATATTCCATATAGTTGAATATAATCTTATGATGCTTACTTTAAAAAAAAATCAGATATCATAAGATCATTCTTTTTTTAAACTTTTTATGAATGTTTATATAATGCATTCTCTTTATACTTACTTCCTACCTTCTCTTATTTCCCTCCTATTTCTAACACCTCTCCCCATCCATGGTTTGGACTATCCATTGGATCCCAGGCGGTTCACCGATGGGTACACAACTGAAGACAACTCCATCCCTTCCAGAATTTATCAGGAGACAGTTCAATAATGAGACCTCAGGATAGCTTAGCCCTTCCTCAGTCCATCCCTGACTGTTGATAGACCCATCAGGGAGTAACTGTCTTGACTTGAGGTGTTTTTCCCTTAAGTTAGCAATGCTGTATCTTCTGATTCTTATGGTTTCTTCTCCTTTTTTCAAAGTGAAGAAAATGAAAATATTCCTTAAATATGTAAGCTAATAACCCTACTGTAATTTGTGTGGGGCAGTATAGGTTCTGGTGTGAACATGCTACAGCTTATGTGTAGGTCAGAAAAAACAAACAAACAAAAAAAACCCAAAACAACAACAAAAAAACCCAAACCTTTGGGGGAGCCAGTTCTTTCCTTCCATAAACAGGGTCCTAGGAGTCAAATTCAAATGTTAGGCGTAGTGTCAAGTGTTCTTATCCCATTACCCATCCTACCAGTTCCTAAGATTAGAAAAAACCTTTTTTCCACTGAGTTACAGTGTAGATGGTTATATTGCAGATAGTAGAAGTATCTTGTTCAAGAATGAGCACTTAAACTTACCCTCAGCACCCTGAGCAGCCATTAGTCTCTGTATTCAGAACTATTGGCTGGAATGAATGTTTTTTCTCTCATTCCTTGGAGTAGCAATAGGAAGGTAGTGTGATGTCATCAGTTTAGCTAAGTGAAAGAATTAAGTAGATCCCCAGGACCTATAATCTGCTGTTTCCCTAGCTATTGTTTTTCTTTGGGTTTATGTTCCAGGAATTGATTTTCCCCAGTCATGTATGTCACCAGTGCATTGTTGATGCCTTTTCTCTTCTGGTCCCATGCATGTTTTTTTCTGGTACTATGAAATCTAGTCACCAGGAAAGAAGCTTCCAACTCACTTCCAATCTAAATAGGCTGTTATAGAATCTGGTAGGCCAGCCAAAGGAATGGTAGGAACTGTCATAATTTTGTTGTCTCACAGAGTTTCTCTAACCAACAGTTAGTTCACTGAGAGAATTTCAACATTGACATTGGGATTTTATTTAATAATAACCTAAAGCTTATAGGAGTAGCACTATCCAGCCATGTAGAACATGACCTTTCAAATTCATTTAAAAATGTACTTTTGAATTGATTTTCAAGATAAGAGATTCCATATGACCATTTTATACATCTTTTGATGTGGTCAGCCCTCCTCCCACTCCCTGCTTTTTCTTATATGGTATTTCCCTTCTTGCTTAAACCTTCCCATCCCTGGGATTCCCCCTTTTCTTGTATTACCTATGTTCTACTATGTTCTCCTCTCTACAGATGGCATCTTTCTAGTTTCCTGGTTTCTGGTTGTACCTCAAGTTGAATACACAAAATTAAAGATTAGAAGCTAGGATTTATATGCAAGTGTGATAACAGTGTTTATCTCCCTGGTTCTAGGTTAGTTCACTCAGTTTTACAGTTACATCCATTTTTCTGCAAATTTTATGATTTCATTTTCCTTTACAGCTGAATAAAACTTCTTTGTGCAGATTTTCTTTGCCAATTCATTAGTTTATGGTCCTCTAGGATAATCGCATTTCCTAGAAATTTATTCACTATTTTGTGAATAGTGGAAAAATGGATATGGTTGAGCAGGTATCATTGCAGTAGAATTTTTTGGGCATATGATCAGTAGTGGAATAGCTGTGATATATGTAGTTACATTTCTAATCTTTTGAAAAACTTCCATGTTCATTTCCGTAGTTGAGACAACACTTTATGTTCCTACCAATGATATATAAACATTCTTTTTATACTCTTTTCCAGCCTTGGTTGTCATTTGATATCTTGAAAATCATTCAGTAATGGGAGAGATAAAAACCCCAAATAATTTTAATTTGTATTTTCTTGAGGGCTAAGGATGTTTAACACTTTCAAAATGGTTATTAGCTATTTGTATTTCATTTTTCAGACCCCTTTCCTCAGATTTATAGTCTGTTTTTGAGATAGCTGTTTATCTTCTTGATGTTTTGTGTTTCTCTCTGTGAGTTTCAGTATTAATTCTTTGTCCAATGTATTGTTGGGAAAGATTTCTCCCCATTCTGTAAGCTGCACTTTTACTAGACTGACTGTTCCTCTTGGTGTATAGAAGCTGATTTGGAGTTATTTTTTGTGAAAGGTGAGCGATAAAGGTCTAGTTTAATGCTTACACATGTAGGCTTCCAGTTTCTCCAACGCAATTTTTTGAAGATGCTTTTCTCTGGTATTTTTGGCTTCTTTGTAAACAAAACAAAACGAAACAAAACAAAACAGATGCCGTAATTGGGTGAAATTAAATATGGGTTTTCTATTCTATTTCTTTTATATACACGAATATTTTGGTATGAGTACCTTATACTGCTTTTATTATTATTTTATTTTAGGCATGACTATGGATTGGTTATGGTAATGCTTGCAGCAATTTCTTATATATATTTTTTTGCTTAGGATTGCATGGATATACTGGTCTTTTGTGTTTATAAATATGAATTTTAAGACTTTTTTCCAGTTCTCTGAAGAAAGGCATAGGTAATTTGACTACATTCGCATTGAATCTGTATATTGCTTTTTTGAAGGCTGGTCATTTGTACAATGTCAATTCTCCTACTATGTCAGCATAGGGGGTCTATTTATCTTTACTATAATTCAATTTCTTTCAAAAATTAAACTTTTTTTCTTGGTTAGTTTTATTCAATAAATTTCCCTTTCTTTGAAAATAGTTTTTTTTCTCAAAATATATTGTGATTATGTTTTCTCCTTTTTCTATTCCCCTCAGTTCCTCCCTCACCTCTCCTCTTATCCAGAGCCAAGGGGATGGACACACCACAGAAACAAGACCTTTTAAAAACAGCTTGAATAATGCACATTTCAACTCCCAGAGACTGAGTCAGCATGCACAGAAGCTACAGGATACAATTCTAGAACTGGAAAAAAAAAAAAAAATGAACACATGGTCCCCATCTCTAAACCAAAATCTTACAGGTCCTTTGCATATCTATTGTGGCTACAGGTTCTGTGTTTTTCTGGGATTCCTGTGTCTTCACATGTCCTTTGCATCTATATGTTTCTTGTGCTTTTTCTTTGGGTCTTCTTCTGGTTTATCTTATTCTGGTTTGTTTATTTTATTATTATTTCTTAGATGCCCATTTGTTTCTAATGAAAGAGAGTCTGTTGTTTGTTTTCTTTTTGTGTTATGAATGAAAGCAGTTCACTTTTTAATTTTGTATACTTCTACTTTGCTGAAAGTTTAATAGCTTCTAGACGTTTCCTGATCTACTTATTATTTTTAATATTTAGAACTAAATAATGGGCAAACAAAGAGACTTTGACTAGTTTCTTACTTGTTTCCTTATTCCCTTATTGCTTGAGCTAAGATTTTGCACACTCTATTGAATAGGAATGTCAACAGTGTGAATAAAGGCCCATCTTGCTCCTATTTTAATAAGATTGCATCATTTTTCTCTTCATTTAGCATGTCCTTAGTATGGGTTTTTCATATGTCACCTTTATTTTGTTGTGGTATGTTACCAAGGACCACTTTGGCTTGAAGAGAAGGGATGTCTGGGGGTGGTAAAAACAAATAACTCAAAGTCAAATTATGGCTCCAAACTAGTGGCCCATGCTCTGCCCTAGACAGCTTTCCAGCCTGCTTTCTCTCTCTTCTGCTTTCCTTTACTCTGATCTTCTTTCTCTGGAGATCTCTATGTTCTGCTCAAGACAGTTTTTTTTCAAGCAGTTATTTCTTGCTATTGTGAAATATTCTTTGGATAACTCATCTCTATCTATGTTCTGCTCAAGATAGTTCTCTAAGCAGTTCTCTCTTGTTATTCTAAAACATTCTCTGGATAGCTCATCTGGATAAGCACAGTCTTTTATTTTACATATCAATCCAGTTATTTACTCCAGGTTTCCTTTTCATTGTCCTATGAATCAGCATCTTGTGACCCTAGTCCCTTAATTCTTAGGAAACAGTAAACACACATTTTCTTTTAACATTGCCAAAGAATTCAGAGATCTGCCTGCCTCTGTTAAGCACTGACAATAAGCTAGCTGGGTGGGAGCCTGTCCTCAAAATTCCATTCCTACCATACCTGGGCCTTTACTCACTGTGTCCCAGGATGACCTTGAACTCAGGAATCTGCGTCCATTTGTATTGCCTGTCTTTGTATCTTTCAGACAGGCTTTTTGTATCTTTCTGACAGGCTGACTCATTGTAGCTGCCTTCTCTTTCTTTAGATCTATGAAACAGCTTATACAATTCATATTGCATTCTTTTATTTTTGCATAGTTGAGAAATTATGTATTTTTGAACTCATATTTTTAGAGTTCTTTTCTCAACCTTAAGTGCTGTCCTGAAGGTGTCAGCACTTACTATTTTGCTAAGACATTAGTCAGTGTCCTTAGAGCATCGGTTTAAGCATTCTACATGGACAACAAAATCTGAAGATGCTTAGTTTTTTTTTTTTCTTTCTCTAAAATGGCAATGTACTTATATATGTGTACACTTGCATATGTGTATAATTTCTAAGCTTCTCATTGCATAGCTTAGTGTCTCTAAGTATCTCTTGATAATTTGCCATGACTGATAGAATATAAAAGGTATGTAAATAGTTATGTTTATTGGATGATAAAAAAGTTTCCATACATGGTTTACACATTTACAGATTGTGTTTGATTCTCAGTTGAGTGACTGCTCAGATGCATGCTTCTCACACATAGAATGGCAATTGTATGACCAAACAAAGTGCACATATTCTGAGGAATCCTTAATGGAAAGTGTGATGCTTACTTTTAGAGGTAGTTAAAAAGAGATTTTAGAAAAGTATGTAATGGTCTAGAGGAAAATTAGCTGTAGTGTTTTCCTTAAATATTATTTTTATTATTTTAAATTGTGTATATATTTTTTAGTGGTAAGCAGTATGTTACATCAGTGCAGCTTATGGGCCAGTGTCATTGGATTCCATTAGAAATAAAGTTATAGAATGTTGTGAGCCACTGGACATGGGTGCTGGGAATTGAATTTGGCTCTTCTGCAAGTGAAGTACATACTTAACCCTCATAACTGTTGATTCACTGCTACAACTCTTACCTGCTAATTTCTACTTTGTTCTCATGGTCCATTTAAGTCAATCTCTTCTTAAAATCCAATTTAAAAAATCATTCCCTAAACAAATCTCGAGGTCTTTTAAAGAGAATCTTTAGTTTGCTAAAAATTTGTCAAATCAAACAAAAAAGCAATAACAACTCCCCCAAACTCCACCCAAATATAAAGCCTCAATAATTTATATCCAAGTGGTTATGAATAGTAGCTGTTAGATTTATCTCAATACTTCTCTCTTGTTGATAGGTACACACTGGTGGATATTTTGCGTGCCATCTTACTTTCCTTAGAAGCCATGATTGAAGATCCAGAGCTTCAAGTAAATGGATTTGTTTTGATCATAGACTGGAGTAACTTCACCTTCAAGCAAGCTTCTAAGCTTACACCAAACATGCTGCGACTCGCAATTGAAGGTCTTCAGGTAAGAGTACACCACTGCTATCGTTTCTTTGTCTCCTGTATGGTGCTTGCCTTATTTGTTAGAATATCGGATATCTTATGAAGTAATAAAACCTCCAAACCAAAAGTTTATAGATTTTTAGTACAAGTTGTAGAGGAAATAATTAAATAAGGATCAAACAAGCAAAGAGAACACAGGATGTGGGTCTTCTAATAGGGATGGTCTGTGATTTCTTGCAGGTGCCTGCTTTATGTGGACACATAAGTGCTGAAGACTGGTTTTGTGCACTTTGTAAAGACTGTCATTGTGTTATTTATTTGTTGATTTCTGTGCCCACAGAGTTGACTGCAGACTGAACTTTGGTTTTGTTTTTCATATGTTGTTCATATGACACATCCTATTTTCTAAACACTCCCTCTCTCATCTTCTGATTGGTTCAATAAAAAGCAGATGGCCTGTAAAAAAGGCAGGGGGGAGAGGGTAGGACTTCTGAAAAAAGATAGGAACTCTGGGGGTCAGGCATGGGTGGTTTTGCCAGCCAAACATAGAAGCAGCAGCAGGCTGGGAAGGAAGGAGACATAATTAACCAGCCATGTGTTAGGACTTAGATTAGTATAAATGGGATAGTTGAGTTATAAGCAAGTGAGAAACAATGCCTAATTATAAGGCCAAGACTTAAAAATAAATATAGTCTTTGTGTCATTTGGGAATTGAGGTGGTCATAGAAAGGCCTATAGTTATACATGAGTATGAGGGTTAAATAGAGATTTTTGTCTTGTTACCTGGAACATACACCTTTACTTTTTTGGTTTTGATGTGGTAGTATTTAGGATTGTTTGTTGTTGATGTTGTTGTTTTATTTTTATTTTCTGTTATGTTAGCAAATTAACAAAATTTTGTTTAGTGACTATTAAACTAGTGAATTTGAGATAGAATCATGCTAACTAAAATTCATCAATGACTCTCCTGCTCTTTAAGGTATAGAAATATTTGCTTTGAAACATTTCTTTAGACATAATTAAAGTTATTGAATTTTATATCTTTGTTGGTAAACGGGAGCTGTGATATGCAATTTATGCAATAATGGTACACCTTCCTTGGGAATACTATTTAACTTGTTAGGAATTGTAAATTGGAAAATAAATCATTATAATCATTATGCATGCATAATCCTGCTCTTGGTAAGTTTTTTTTTGTTTTTTTGTTTTTATTTTTTTTAAATCTTAGAATGTCCTACTGCTCTCTTTCTTTCTACTGTATTCTACTTGCATAATTTGTAGAATTGGTTTTTGAGCTGGAACATTTATAAGTTCACTAAAATGATATTATTAGTATTTATTTCCTGTAGCCCCAACACACATTCTTGACATTCTCAGGTTAACATTTTATCAATCAGAGTGTCTTTATTTTAAAATAACAAATCATAACTTAATATTCCCTAATGAAAAATGCTACACTTTCTTTAAATGGTAAATAAAGCAAAACAATCTGTATCTCATTTGATTGTTTCTGGTGTCTACTGGCAGTTAAATTGATGACCACTTACCTTTTAACAATGGGTGACTCCTTTCAGCTGCAGGACACCTTAACCAAATTTAATTCAAGTTTGTAGATTGCCTTCGTTCACATTTAGAAAAACTTATATTTCTCTACATAGCTTTATCCTAAAGGAAGAGTCCTGACTTGCTCTTGGTGAGTGAGTCAGCCTTGCCACTGTCTTATCTATTTGTTACTCTCCAGAGACAGTTAATAAGAACTGAGAGAAGACAAGCATAATGCATGCTCTGCAATGTGCCTACCTTGTATTCTGCACCATTTTCAGCGATCCATAAAGTGTTCCTCAACTTGAGAAGAAAACTGATTATCCTGAACTACCACAAAACATAAAATGAATGCTCACTTCACCAAATTCTTATTTCTCTTTAGCATGAGTCTCATTTTTATTTGCATGAAAGCTGGAGTAGGCCTTCAGTTATGGAAATGATGGGGGAACTCATACTACATCAAACATGTGTAGGATGGGAGTCCCTTTAATAACTTCATAAGTCATTGTTGGAAAGCAAACAGCATAGGGATTTGAGGGAAGTTCTCATTCTTATGACTATTGTCAGAACTTTAAGTGTTTTAAGTACTTGGTGTGAGCCCAGCAGGAATTAGAGTCATATTAAAACTGTGTTTGTGGCTAAAGAGGGAAATGATCTGCATTCCCTGAACAGGTTTCTACTGTACATATGGGATTTCCTTCTCTTCATTCTCTATAAGCTTCTCAGTGACCTATTTTCTCCAAAATGTACACTTTGTAAGCAGGCCAAAAATATCCTAATTCACAACTCTATTAAAAGAACAGAAATCTTAAAATTAAAGATATCTTCTTGAGAATGTGTTTGATACCCTGTATGAGTTTCTGTTCTATTGCTGAGATAAAACACCATGAATGAGGCACATATGGGAGAAAGAATTTATATGGGTTTATAGTCCCAGGGGGTTAAATGTCTGAGATGAACGAGTGGAGGCAAGGTGACTTGAGCAGAAAGTTGAGAACTCATAAGTTGAACCACAAGCTCAAGGAGAGAGAAAATGAAATTATGAATCTTTAAACTTTCAATAAAGTTTGACTCCCCAGTATCACACCTCCTCCTAAACATGACCAAACAACCAAATGAGATCAAATATTCAGATATCTGAGCCTTAGGGAGACATCTCATTCGAACTAGCACATGAGGCACCGAGCTATAACTTCAAATTATCTTCAGTCCAAACTGATTGCTACTTATGCCTGTGTCTGTTTCGTAAGATTTCTAAAAGTTTTTCATTGTGACACAACTGGGTTTATGATTGATCAGTAGATAACTGTGACTGAAGTAACAAAATCTGACTTTTAAAATTAAGTCTCTAGTTAAGCTTGCATTTACTATTGAGGGATAAAACTATTAATGAGCATTGTGATATATTCAAATAGGTTGTCATGTACCACCAGTAATAAGAACACTACTACTACCAAAGCAGTAGGTCCCACCAACTAAATCAATCATAGCCATTAAGAAATGTAAACCGGTTTAGTAACTCAGCAACAGTATACTGCAATTTTGTTATAATGTGAGTTTTACTTAGATGAATATAAATAATATTCTAATATGTTGAAAAAAATAAAATGAGTTCCAGTAAGCCCAATGAACAATGGGACATTTATTTTAATTCCATTTAATTAATGGATGCCATTGTTTTGAAGAGGGTCTGTTTCCCTCCCTCTGAGTCATCTGTAAAATGTGTCATTATATCACCAGCTCACTTTTTTTTGTTGTTGAAGCACACTATTTTGAGTGACCTGGATAGAGTTAAGATCTCACCTACTTTATAAAGATACATGGAAAATAGCATAGGTCCACCCAGAGAGTTTAAGTAAGGGTGGATGCAGGATAGATATACTCAGACACCAAGCAGAGCTAGATCCAGATGGCTGCCCCGTCACACATCAAGTACTTGTGAAATTACTTACCTTGCTTGAATCTCACACTAGGTCTTTATACCAATTTAAAGTATTATTATACACCTAGCAGGTGATATCTTAGCTAAAGTCAGTGTGGATCAGCTGAAGTTTCAGGGAGCATTTTTCCGTTATCAGTGTGGACTGTTTCCTTTTTGAGAAGTTTGAGAATTGAGAAATTTGAGAATTGGGAAATTCAGTAATTCCTCAATCTGAGAAGCTCTAGTTGATTGATGTTTGGAATCTGAATAGTCTCTTTTTCCCCCTATTTTGGGGTTCATTTTGTATATAAATAACTACATTTTTAATGTTTCTTCCCTGTAGATAAACAGCTTCTATGTAATTTCACAGTGGTTATAAATAACATACTCTTTCAATTAGAAAGGCAGAAAAAAAAAAAGAGTGAGATGATTTACTTTGGGACAGTTTAGTATTTTGTATTTGATGAGGTGGGCACTCTAGCCATAGCTGAAAAGGTGGTGTTTATGAAGACAGTGTTGGCCTGGAAGATTGTGCAAAATTTGTTAAAGGGACAAGGACAAAAGGGGACTTTTAGGAAAGGAGATATCCAGAAAATACTTTGGACAGCACAGAACTAGTGAGAGTTACAAATATATAGTGAATCCATTCCGATGTGACTGCAATAAGAAGTGAATTGAGGTAGATGAGCTCGGGAAGGAAGGCTAAGATTTGAATTGCTGGGATAGAAGACTTCAAGCTATGCCATTTAACCAAAAGACCCTTTTGGCTCTCTAGATAGAAGGGAATTGGGGCAAAGGAATGCCTTGATCATTTTTTTACTTTAGGAAGATTTTCTGAGTAAAAGAAGACATGTGGGGCAAAGAATAAGAAACCAGATCTTGAGAAATTCCAGTCTATGCCTTAGTCAATCAAGTTTATTCACTGCAGTGAGTTTAAGGCACTTAGTCACATAATTCAGTTGATACGTAGTATTGAGTCCAGGTTATCTGTATCTGCACATCAATGCTTTTCCCAAGGGTTGTTTTCTGTTATTATTGTTGACTCCTGGATTGATTCTAAGAGATATCAACTAGCTTAAAGTAGCCTCCAATCCTCACATTTAAATATAAGTGAAATGTCCATCATACGAACATTGATTCATTTCTAATTAAGTCACAAACAACTGTCCTATGTTTTTGTACTTTATTGATGTTCACTGGCAGATCCATTTTCTGTTCTCTAGTAAAAAACCTCCTTGATTGCCTACTGACTAATTTCCCTAGGATATAGCATGAGAATGAAGGGATTTTCTTGTTAGTTACCAAGATACCTTTAATAATTACCACTATACACTAACAAGACATTTAGTTTTGGTACAAAGGAGGCTTTGTATGCTTTGTCTGTAAAGAATAGCAAACATTTTCAAAATACAAAAGGTATCAAATTTATTGCCCAACACAGTGCATTTTCTTTATAAGTATGGGCACCATTAGCTTTGTTTGAAGGAATAATAGATTCAGATTTCTTTGGAGAGAAAGAGAAGACAACTTACAAGAAGCTGATTGATTAGTGTAGTCATAGAAACAGGAAGTTTCATTGGAAATCAATGAAAGATTAAATGAATATGACTTGGAGACTTAAGGTACCTTCCTGGGAAGCCAATTAAAGCATAAAATGTTTGGAATGGCTGGAACAGTTCAGTCTTTGAATTCATAGTGAAATGATGATGTTCTTTTTAAATGTATTTTATTTCTCTATATCTAATATTTTCTTGGAAACTTCTTTAGTATTGAAAAACCAATTTATAAAAATTTTAAAATGTATTCTCCTCCTCCAAGTACTTCTTGCTGCCTTTCAGATATTCTTGTCTGTTATTCTCCTTGGTGCTATCCTGCTGGGTTTGTGCTTTTGCTTTCACAGTTTTCTTGGAATCCCCTAATTCCAACTGTATAATGTATCCAAGACAGGTTGGCTAGCAAAGGGGTTGGCTGTGTCAAGGGGCTCAATAGGTCTTTGATTGCTACATAAAACTCAGATGTAGGACTATTGTAAAGTACCCAAGATGGTGCCAGATACTCCAAATTCCTTATTAAGTAGGACTTGAGAAAAAAATAAAGAATATTTTGTCAATTCACTAGCCCTTTCATTTGACTCAAGGACTCTGCTAACTCAGAGAGCTCTGATCATTCATGCAGAAGGAATACTCATGTGTAGTGTGCACTGCCACTACACATCCTGTTTCTGACTCTTTGGAAGCCCAGTTACACAAGGAATCTTTTCAAAATCATAGTACATGCTAATGACTTGGAATATCATGGTTGAAGGCCAGTGATTGGAGGAGTTCCATTAACTTTACTGTGGATTTAGCTTACTTAGTCATTTAAATCATTCATGTTAATGTGGGTAGCTATTAAGCCACATGTGTGCATGCACGTGTTTGAAGAGGCTAAGGAAGAATAGAAAAAGGAAAACAATTGATGTTGATGGACTTACAGCTTCAGAGTAAACCTACAGGCTGCTTTACCTTTGTTCCTTCTGATGGTTGCTAACCTACTAGTAGTTTTCAGGCATGCAGCATTTGTACAATAGTGGATATCTCTTGCTTGCAAACTACTTTTGAATTATAAGACGGCATTGACTAAACAGTGCTGAAATGACACCTGTCTTGAAAACGACCACATAGCCTTATAATCTGTATTCATTCAGACAACCTGGTGGGAGGAATATTTACTTCCACATTTTGTGTGCACAGATGGAACCATAATGAGAAACAGTGACAAGGGCAATATAAAGAAAGTCACATTTTCCTAATCTATGTATAGCTGTTTGAGATAAATATGCTTCCTTACAGTAAGTTGTTACTTTGCCTAAAACAAAATGAATGAAATACTGAAGGTTCTCAGTTTTGTGATGAGAATATATTTTGGCTTAAAGGTTTAATTTTCAGATGTAGGTTATGGGTTACTTTTAAAACCTGATATTAGGTATATAGAACATATATAAATTCAATTCAATGAGTTGTCAAGACACTAGTACACCATTATTGTATATACATACGTGTGTGTGTGCCTGTGTGCGTTCACTACATTTTTTTACTGGATTAAAACTGTTATCCATTTCTTACATTTAATAGAAAAATATGTTCAATACACCTAGTTGTGGGTACATAGGTGTTAGACTTGAACAGATACAAAGATGTGTGCTTAGAGTTACTTCATTCATATTTCATGAATAAAAGAATAGTAGTAGTTATCAATAAAACTAGATACCTGTCTTCTTTCAACTATTGACAGAGGTGTTTTTTTTTTTTTTTTCATTTACCTTCAAATGCTTGAGCCATTGAAGCTACAAAAAGGAAATAAAGAAATTATACTTTTATTTCTGAACCATTGAGGTGTTGATGAATGGAAAGAAAGCAATTATCTACCAAGAACTCAAGCACTGAATGAGCTATTCTGAATTTCATTTCTTTGCCTGTTTTTCGATATCTCTAGAGCCAGAGGACAGAGATGAGTGAGTATAGTTTCTCTTTTACTCATTCTAGCATACACATGAATGCATTGGGCATATATTCCTTTAAGGAGAACCTCACTTTTATCAGTATCTTCAAGTTAACACTATAAAATGCTGGGGTTCCAGGAACCTCCAGACCTAGAGCAGCTTGAAATAGGACACAGAGTAGGAGTTAGGTGTGGCTTTAAAGACAGATGATCTCTGGACATTCTAGCTCTCTGACTATACTGAATGCTGATGATAACTTCTTAAAAACGTCTAAAAACCTTCTTGCTTATTCTGAGGGTTAAAAGTCACTGCCTTTTACAGGTGATTAACTCCTGTAGCCTAACAGTCAGGGATTAAGTAATGTAGCCTTTGTTCTATCTTTGCAGGAATTATGCAGTTCTAAATTTCAGCCCGCTAGTACAAATCACAGGAAGAAAAAGGGACACATTGAAAAGTGATTCTAGCATTTATTTTTAAGTTGTAAAAGTTTCCTATAAAAGCTCTCTAAGAAAATGTGAAAAAGCAGAATGAATGGAAAAAGAGGATAAGGGAAAATTCTTCTGTCTCCTTTCTTTGTCCTCAGCACTTATACATCTTTAGAATACATGATCACATGGTAAAAATTCATCACAAGTTCACACATAAAATCAAATCATAAATCGAATAAGAAGTTTACAACAGTGCATGTTTACATGAATATCCATTAGTAGTATTTATCTGGCTAAACACTCATCACCTGCCACAGCTCCACAGGTTCATCAAGAGTTAAAAAACATAACTAAGGTATTACTGAAGTTTTGTATAGATAAACTCAGTCAATATTTTATCTTCTGTCTTAGCACTTATAATAAATTGTTAGTTCCTTCCTTATGACCTTTGGTTAATTGTTTTACAACCTCTTGGAATGTGCTCAGAGTAGTAGAAAGTCACTATCTAGAAACAATTAACTGGTGACACATGGGAGAGTTACAGAGTTCTCATCGCAGTTTTGACTATCAGAACAGACCTAATAGCAGTCCCACTATAAAAGAGCTTAATAAACACTGACATAATTTTAGAAATTCTTATAGAATCGTCATAAAGAATTGAAATGTCATATATTTGTCTATATAACATTACTACAAGACAGTACATCTTCGTAGATCTGCAGAGATATGCTAAAAGAGGTGTGCGAATACCTAGTGATTGTCATATATTAATAATATTAACAGGAAAAGAATATTAATAGCAGGAATTTTTCCTAAAATGATTTTCTCCTGGTCCTTGCATATGGGAGCTAATCTGTTGTGGATTATAGTAATCTGAGGGAGACAATCTCAGGAAGATCACCTGCTAGTTATTAGCTCATTGGCTACTGACACTGGGGTTAGGGAGGTGGCTCAGTGGATAAAGTGCTTTATGCACATGAGTACCAGAATGGGAGAATCACCAGAATCCACACAAAAGCTGGGTGAACAGCATGATCACTGTGGTTTAGAGCTATGAAGAGATATGGGAAATTTAAGAGAGAACCCCTGGAAGTTTGGTGTCTAGTTAACTAGGTGAAAACAGGAGATTCTGTCTCAGAGAAGGTGAGTGTGAGGAATGATTCCAGATGCTGTCCTCTACCTCCATCCTCTGTGGCACCAGTGTGCCTGCATCCCCAAACATGTTCACACAGAGACATGCACACACACACGTACAGTGCTAATTATGATCATCCCCATATAGTTTTAAATATTACTTTACTATTTTAGTGGCATCAGGTCTAACTGCAGGTAGTAACAAGACTTACACACTTAGCCTTCAAACTTATACTCCATGTTTCTTTTCAGTTTTTTTATGTCTTGGGAACTTAATTAAAATCTTTTGAAATGTCAACTAAAGTACTATTTTATTTTCATTATATTTAAAATTCTGGTATGATATTGCTACAGTCTTGGAGGTGGTGATTGTTACCTAGTTGACGAAGACCACTCTGGTTCTGTTCTCTTAAGGTTGTTCTTGAAGTTAAAATATACCCCATTTCTCACTGTCACTGTTCTGAGAGCTATTTTCCCCCAAAGTGCCTATCTTTCTTTTCTACAACTGAAGATGCCATGATACAGTCATAAAAGGAATGCCTTCTTGGAGCTTTTCCTGGAAAATGTTTGATGCACACCTAATCATGTGGTGTTTCTGTAGTCTGAAGTGGGTTGCATTTTAAAATCCCACAATCAAATGAATTGATAAATGAGAGAAAGGCACTTACCTGAATGCTGGCTATTCTAAACTGACAAACCTGTGTACATATATCAGCTGTCTCTTACACGAATTCTGTAGGCATTTGTGATCAGCAGATGGTGCTGCTCCTAAGTCAATGACCTGGATTTCTTCTTCCTCATTGATGGCCACCTTCTGCATGAGCTTTTCAGTGACTGCTCAGTTTCATTCATTGGCCTTGTAAGTTGCTTAAACTTGAACGAAAACAACAACAGCAAAAACAGTCACAGATCCCACAAGTCAGATTTGGAAGTAGTATACATGTTGTCTATGGCATTCTCTTTGCTATACTGAAATAATGGATGCTCACTGTTGCAAATGAAGAAGCAAGACATCCCTGTGACATCAGGAAGAAGTAGCAGTCTTTCACAGTGCTAAACAGTGGAGTAACTTTGGTGACTCTTCAATCACCCTTTTAAGAAAAATTTTGCTTATGTTCATGAAAGGAAGAGGTAATAATTAGATAATTTTAAAGGAACTTCAATTTCTATATTTAAGTACAAAGGAGTAAATACCTAATTCCTACAATCCTTCCATGTCTTAATTACCATTTTGTACCTAACTAACTTTGCATAATTTGTAAGTAATTTCTACTTGTAAGCAATTTCTATTTATCTATATTAGCACAGTATTTCTTTGTAATAGCTATGCTGCAATCAATACAACATTCCACAAATAACTTTGATCTCCAAATGATAATACTTCCTAACATTTTGAGTATAAAAGGACAAGAAGTAAATCATCCAAATTCTCTCCCCTTTTCTGTGGTGCACATGTGTGTTAATATGGGTGTGTGTACAATGGAGCCCAAAGGTTGATGCTGATTTATTTCTCCACAGCTCTTGACTTTATTATTTGAGCAAGGCTGTCGTATTGAATCTGGAACACATAATGATAGGCTGGTTAGTCAATGAGCATCAGTGATGCACTTGTTTCTATACTCTCAGAGCTGAAGTTTTAAATGCCTCTCACCATGCTGGGCTTGTAGATACATCCTGAAGGTCTCAACTCGCATCCTCATGCTTGGGGAGCAGGCACAACTATTTCCCCAGAGATACTCAATACTCAATATTTTTGAGTTTTTTTAAACTCTCCCGATAACTTAATTAAAATCTTTTGAAATGTCAATTAAAATGCTATTAATTTTAAATTATTAATTCCTCTAAATCTTTAAGATTGTTTCCAGAAAGTTGTATTCTTGGTTCTAGAGAACTGGAACCAATTTCATGGAATAGGTATAGTGAGAAAAACAGAATGAGTCTGGGAGAAACTGGGACATGCAGACAAATTTGAGAATCAGAAAGTTGACAGAGTAGTTTTTATTCAAGTCTGAAGGTCAGAGAAAGCTGGATTAAACGAAGAATCTGTACAACATAGAATCTGAGCCCAGGACTGAAGGAAGAGAAAACCTGAACTGGACTAAGATAGAGAGTGAAAAAAGAAAAGAGAGGTCCAGGGCAGTGTTTTTTCTTTTTTTCTTTCATTTTATCTTTTTTTCAAATAAGTATCCTTTATTAAAGAAAAAATTGGTTAAGCACCAAACTGTGTGCTTTTGCATTGCATGTATAATAAGAAAGGCGAGTGCAACACTAGGTGAGCAAGTACTTAACTCTGAAGTCAGGAATACGAAATGTAAAGAAAAGCAGCAACTACAATGCAGAAAGGCTGCACTAAGGAGCAGAAGGCAACAGTCAAAACAGTGATTGGAGATTTCATAGTATTGCTATAAATGCCTGCTTAGTATTTTCCTTATACTTTTAATACTTGAACATATTTAGGCATATAAATATGCAAGAGATGGCATTTATAGTACACTGTGGACAATCCACTTAATGTCATGATGGGAAAGCCATCTGTAAAGCCAAGAACAGTCTATTCTACCCTTTATTCAGGTTTTTAATTTATTTGAATTTGTGTATTCTCTTTATCTCTCTCTAATGTCAAATATCAATTTGTTTTATTTTTTTTAACTTTTAAAATTGAAAACAGATTCTTCTCTTATACAATACAGCCCACTACAGTTTCCCTCTGTTCACTTCTCCTAGCTTCCCCCGAGCTACCCCTCTCTCCCACATTCGTTTTAGTTCCTCTTCAGAAAAGGACAATCTTGACTCAATCTTAATTGTTTTCTGAATGGTGTTCTGTTTTTTTCTTTATAAAAGTTTCTTTGGTTTTACTGGTTCAATCTAAGTCACTACAAGTAGCACAGGCTGTGCTCAGACTAGTGCCAATTCTGTTGCATCTTTCTCTCAAGTGCTATATTTATAGGCTTGAGCCAGTCCATCTGACCGTGTGTGCAAAGATGTATATTTCTGTGTCTATATGTATCTTATGCTTTTTCTTAAGCTCCTTTATCCTGTTTGTTTTTTTTTTTGTCATATTCTGATTTTTATAATACCTATGCCTATTTTGTTCTTTTACCAGAGACAGACAGGGTATGGATCTAGATGGGAGTTTATTCTGGGAGAATCTGGGAGGGGAAGGGAGCAGGAAAACTGTAATCAGAATATATTGTATGAATAAGGCCTATTCTCAGTAATATATGTATATGTATATTATATATTATATGTATTATATACATTATATATTAATAATATATATTATTTCCTTACATATATTCTCAATTATATATATGTGTAAAATGTTTATATATATAAAATGTTCAAAATAACATATACACAAACATACATTCAAATGGATTTCCCTTTGAAATCAGTATTTCATAGTTGTCATCTACTGCTTTTGAGAAGAAGTCTGTCTATCAACAAAGTCTAGCTTCTGTGCTAACTTTTAAGACTAACTTTTCATGTCCCTGTTTTATAAACATGCCTCTGAACATGAATGTTTTCTAGAACCCTTTACATAAACTAAATTGAATTCATGAGCTACTTAAGGAAACAATTTCATTGTTCTTCTGTTGTTTTTTTGTTTTTGTTTTTTTGAGACAGGGTTTCTCTGTATAGCCCTGGCTGTCCTGAAACTCACTTTGTAGACCAGGCTGGCCTTGAACTCAGAAATCTGCCTGCCTCTGCCTCACAAGTGCTGGGATTAAAGGTGTGCGCCACCATGCCCAGCTTTGTTCTTTCCTTTCAATTTGTCTCTGACTCCTTTTTAATACATCTACATCTTCAATTCCATATTTGTGTTCACAATCTTCTGTGCTGTATACCATAATGATTATGTGATTATTTTATTAAACATAAACAATTTAGATAATTGAACATGTACATGTAATCATAAAATAATAGAAAGATAGTACATTATCTCTTTCAGTAGTAACATCATACACATCTATCTTGCAGTGTGACAAATGGAGCTGTAGGAAAGTCAAATAGGTGATGCTTATTTTTCTGACTCATAACAGTAAGATGAAAGTGAAGATAAGGATGAAGAAGTTGATGTTCTCTGATAAGCATGAGCTTTTAGGGTATATTTCCTTATGGGGTGAAATATGAAATATACTTATTCTCAAAATTTTAAGAGACATTAAAAATTCTTGATAAGTCAATCTGAGCAGATAGAACTCAGACTCTAAAGCTGAGAATATCATTTTCATTTGTAAGAAGCAGTAATGTGGGTAAATGGAATACTTTATCAACTCTCAGATAAGTTTAGTAAACATAAAGCCTCTCTTAAGAGGGACAGGGTACGCTTCCCTTCACCATATATGACCTGAGTGTGGATACTCAGAGCCCATGTAAAAATGAAGGTGCAATGCCTGGAAAGTCTCCAAATTCAGTGAGAGATCTTGTCTCAAAAAATAAGTTGAATGGGCCAGAGTTGTGGCTCAGTGTGTAAAAGAACTGACTGTTCAGAACTGAGGACCTTTAGCACCCATGGAAAAAGTGAGGCATGTTTATACCTACCTATAACTTAGTGCAGTGGGGCAAGGAGTTAAGAGAGAGTGGAGACAAGAGACTCTCTTGTGCTTGCTGGCCTGCAGCTTATCTGAGAAAACAACAAACTCCATGTTCAATGAGAGATCTTTGGGAAAAAAATAAAGAAGACAGTTATAAGGGACATTTGATGATCTCCATTGTCACATGCAGGTGTGTGCATATGCGTGTATACCAACACACATATTCATGCATGCACACATGCTAACCCACACAATGAATTGAAAACCAATTTAAAAAGGTATGCTGTTGAACTCTGGCCTCAACATAGCAAGCACTCATGTGTACTTCCTTCACATGAGTGCTTCACATAAAACACTTTTATACAAAAATACACATTTATAAACAGAAAAATACACATGAAAAGAGAAAAAGGTTTCATTTGAAATATTCAACAAAACAAAATTCACAAGGGAAAGACTGAATTCAATAAATGTTTGAATACCATGCCTCATTTCTAACCTGGACCAGTCTTCAGAGTTCAAATATACAAAGTAAAACGTGCAGATTTATACCCAGAAGAGCATGAAGCACAAGAGAATTGTTTCATTGCTTTTAAATTTTTTGATGAGGGTCTCACTTAACCCAGGCTAGCCTCAAGCTTGTACTATAGCTAAGAGTGACTTTTGCTCCTCCTGTTTCCATGTCCTCTGTGTTGGATTTAAAGGATTTACATAATCATGCCCAGTTTTTCTAGTTTTGGAGATCCTGTATATGCCAAAGAGACTCTATACAATCTAATTGAGAACTCCATTTTTATATAGACCCACTGCCGTTTATTTGGATCAAAGTACACTGGAATAAGAGAGTTACAAGGCCATTTCAAGGGCAATTGAACATGGGAGCCAAAGTAACATTCATATCTTGGGGCATAAATCACCTTAATCTTCCATCTACATTTAGACTTGGAACTTATAGGAACAAGAAAATTGAAAAAAGTGGGTTGGGGGTATCTGAAAGTTGACTCATGATATGTGGTATGTTCACTTGATCTGGGAGCTCATTTCCCTTGTCTTTGGGCAAATACATAGCAAGAAGGAAAGTCTTTGAGACCAGTAACTTTAGTGAAAACTGAGTTGTGTACAACATTCTTCTTTTCAAAATTCCAATGTAGAAAAAAGAAAAGAAAAGAAAAGAAAAGAAAAAGTAAAAGCACTGTGGTTGCTATTATGGAAGGGATGAGCTTGTTATGCAAAACAAGTAGAGTGTCACAAATGGCTGGATATATGCGTAACACTGTAGGTTCTCAGATTTCTCTCTAGTATACAGAGAGTTATTGGAAAGTGGCCAGATATATATTAGATCAGTGCTGATAGGTTAACCTGGGTTCTTTCAAAAGTCATGTTCAGGGGAAACTTTCTCAGAGGTTATATTCCTAGGGAGTCTATAATCACAAGGAGTCAGGGCATTGTAGAAATACAAATTCATTGTCTCCTTTCCTCCATCTGAGAAGCCCAGAAGGATCCCAGCCCGGAGAATTTTGTGGTATCGGTGAGGCCTTTGTTGTATCTGTTAGATGTCTCTCTCTCTAATAAGCTGTTTTTTTTTTAATTTATTTATGTATTTACATCCCAAATGCTGCCTCACTTCTTGGTCCCATCTCAAAGGATTCCTTTTCCTGTCCCCCTCCCTTTCACCTCTGAGAGCATGCCCTTTCCATATCCACCCATACTGGTGCATCAAGACTTTGCAGGAGACCAGATAAGGCAGTCCTCTTTTGCATATGTGCCCAGAGTCTTGGACCAGCCTATGTATGCTCTTTGGTTAGTAGCTGATTCTCTGGGAGCTCCCAGGGTTCCAGGTTAGTTGACACTGTTGGTCTTCCTATGAGGTTGCTATTTCCTTCTCCTAACTCTTCCATAGGGGTTCCTGTCATCTGTACAATGTTTAGCAGTGGGTATCTGCATCTGTCTACTGGCTACAGCCTCTGAGAGGATAGCTATACTACACTCCTGTCTGCAAGCACAACATGGCTTTGTAATAGTGTCAAGGATTGGTGTCTGTCCATAGGATGAGTTTCAAGTTGGTTTGGTCATTGGTCAGCTATTTTTTCACTCTCTGCTCCATCTTTGTCCCTATATTTTCCAAGATTATGAGTTCTGTTCTAGAGATGTAATAGATGTTCCTTTCATGTCGAGGATCTTGATTGAAGAATTTATAGGCATTATGGGAAATTTTACATATAGTGTTAAGTGGTATATGACATATGTGACATAAATGAATGTAAAACAATGCCATGTTTATGCTGCTAATATATTAAGAGAGAGACAGAAGAGATATAGATAGATAGATAGATAGATAGATAGATAGATAGATAGATAGATAGATAATAGATTTGAGTGGAAAAAGCAATGCATCAAAGTGGCAATGATGAAATCTTATCTTTCCTGCTTTCTGCCTTCTCAGACTGTACCATTTAGAATAAAGTATTTTTAAATCATAGATACTTTATTTCAAATAGTCATGGTATAGAATGGTAGAAAAAAACATCATTTAACAAATCACTATATAATGTCCTGTGCTTGAAAAGCTAGTTTCTATTTGAAAGTATTAGCATAATTTGATGAGATAATTAGTAAAATGAAGACAGCTTCAGCTGGTCATCTTAAGGCTATTTTTGCTGTGTTTGGGCACGTCAATGTTATCATGATGGTGGCTAATGTCCAGGCTCACAGCCCAAAGAAAAGTAACAACAAGACCTAGAGAAACAGGATTAGCAAAAATCCAAATATATATTAGGGAAAAAAGCACACATCTTTTAGAAAGCTCGATTTTGAAGTCACCAGACATATATAAAATGACAAACATCATTCTAATATTATATTCAGCATATGCTAAGCAGGTTTTGGTTGGAGAAAGCAAGTTGAATTTAGTCCAGTAACCATTAATAGCACCACTTAAAACAGGGCTTTTTTTTTTTGCACAGATAGAATAATATAGCTACAAAAGAAATAAAGAAATAAAGATAGAATAATGGCAGCAAATAGCAATCTTATTAAGACACATGTGCTTTTGCTCTATATGTTGTTCCTGTTTATAGGTTACAGTCTTGTGTTATTGAAATATTTTGAAACACAATAAAACATTTTGTTGATGGGAATTACTTACAAATATTGCTCGTGATGCACAGATGAAAATTCTGAAAAGTGCTGACAAAGCCTGTTAAAAATGAGCTAATTCTTTTAATAAAAAACAATGGTTATATGATGATTTGACAAAGGATGAATATTTATTTGTTTATATGTCTATTTAACAACAGTGGTTAAAGAAGAAGAGGTCCTTTGATTGTGGGATGGTGGGAGGGTAGTTAAGTAGGAGGGATAGGAAGAAAATGTATATTTATAAGTTAATTAAATAAGCATTCATACGTTGCACCATGGACACAATGAGTGTAAGAAATCTCATGGGGAAATGTTGTTCTAAGATGGGCAAGAAAGATAAGCTGAAGGAATCTGTATTTGATGGAGCAAAATAGTATGTTACTTTAATTTAAAATGTATTTTATGAGTAGTTGTCTGGTACCAACAGTCAGTCTTAAAAATGTACATACAAGTAACAGTTTATTGACTGGGTAGATTACATTTAAGAATCTATATGTAAATGTACATATATGTATGTAATAATAATTGATAAAACATGGGCCATACATTTGAAGGAGTGTGGGGAGGAGTATTAGAAGGATTTGGAGAGAGGAAAGAGAAGAAAGAAACATAGTGAGTGTAATTAACAAGGTTATAAAAGGGTAAGGACAACCTAATGTTTCATTTATTGTATCAGGGTTTCATTATACTTACACTCAGGAAGAGTGATATTTTAAAAAAATAAAAATACATTTATGAATGCATAATTCTGTATCTGCGCATGTAAGTGTATATGTGCATGAGTGTAGGTACTCACTGAAGCCAGAAGAGAGCATAGGATTCCCCTGGAGCTAGACTTACAGGCAGTTGTGAGAGTCTCTCAACATGAATTCTGGGAGCCAAAATCAGGCCCTCTGCAAAGATAATACATGCTCTCAACTGCTGAACAATTTCTCCAGCCTGAGTTTAGAGACTTGAGTCACAGCCTACCATAGAGATGATGGAAGTCCACATAGCCCTAGTCAGGGCATAGTGTGCTAAATGACAGGACACATTTTGTCCACATTATTTCCTATCTCTTTTCCTCCTGTCACATTATTCTTTGTCACATGCCGCTTTGACTTTTTTTTTACGAAAGGGATAAGTAGATTTTTCTATTGCCTGCCACTTACCTTTTTACAAATTGGTGTCCCATACCTTTTTAATTCTAATCCCCCATACACAGGCACTCTCAGCAGACACTCTCCCATTCCTTTGAATAAAGGAGAAACAAGGGCTTGCCAGATTACTCAGAGCCCATATGGGTTAAAGATGATGGAACAAAGCAGAGGTTTAAACAAAAATAATGTGTTTGAGACCAGAGAAAGAGAATTAAAACCTAGTATTGAAAGAGAAATTGAATTGTTCAGATTAAATGTTTCTTGAGGAAAAGACTTGCAGAAAAAGCTTTACATTGCACTTGTTTAAGCTCTAGATAATTTCTGCCCAACATATCTATACATTGTGGATTTTCAGAGGAATATATTTGTGAGAATAACAAAAATTCTTCTGTGAAACAATCTCTTAGAAATGGCACCATAAAGAAGACTAAATTATAGCAATTCTGTTGGCATAGTAACATAGAAGTGAGGAAATTTCACAGGATTCCACCCCAAAGCAAAGAACCACAAACAACTAACAACCCTGGAGATAGAAAACCAAGGAAAGAGATCAGGAGTCATAGATGGAAGCATCAGCAACAGAATACAAAGGAGAAGAGAGAATCTCAGGTGCAGAAGATACCATAGAAAACATTGACACAACAGTCAAAGAAAATGCAAAAAGTTCATAACCCCAAATATTCAGGAAATCCAGGACATAATCAGAAGATCAAACCTGAGGATAATAGGTATAGAAAAGAGAGAAGATTCCCAACTTAAAGGGCCAGCAAATATCTTCAACAAAATTATAGAAAAAACTAATTCCACATAAACGCAATTCTACCTCTAACAACAAAAATAACAGGAGGCACCAATCACTGGTCCTTAATATCAGTAGACCTCAATAGACTCAATTCCCCAATAAAAAGACAAATACTAACAGACTGGATACATAAACAGGACCCAGTATTTTGCTGCATAGAAGAAACACATCTTGTTGACAAAGAAAGATACCACCTCCAGAGCCTGGGAAATTTTTTTTCCAAGCAAATGCTCCCAAGGAACAAGCTGGAGTAGCCATTATTTTTTGTTTGTTTGTTTTTTGTTTTTTGTTTTTCTTTGAGACAGGGTTTCTCTGTATAGCCCTGGCTGTCACGGAACTCACTTTGTAGAACAGGCTGGCCTCGAACTCAGAAATCCGCCTGTGTCTGCCTCCCAAGTGCTGGGATTAAAGGCGTGCGCCACCACTGCCAAGCTTGGAGTAGCCATTCTAATATAAAATAAAATTGACTTTCAACCAAAAGTTATCAAAAAAGACATGGAAAGACACTTCATATTTGTCAAAGGAAAAAAATCTATCAAGATGAACTCTCAATTTTGAACATCTGTTCTACAAATGCAAGAGCACCCACATTCATAATAGATTTTTTTTTTTTTTTGGATTTTCAAGACAGGGTTTCTCTGTATAGCCCTGAATGTTCTGGAAATCACTTTTTAGACCAGGCTGGCCATGAACGCAGAAATCTTTCTGCCTCTGCCTCCCAAGGAAATTTTATCGAAGCTCAGAGCACACATTGCACCTCACACAATAATGGTGGGAGATGTCAACATCCCACTCTCATTAGTGGACAGATCATGGAAACAGAAACTAAAGAGAGATACAGTGAAAATAACAAGTTACGGGCCAAATATTTTAACAGATATCTATAAAACATTTCATCCTTAAAAAAGAATATACCTTCTTCTCAGAACCTATGAGTACCTTTTCCAAAACTGATCATATAATTGGTCACAAAACAGGCCTCAACATTTATAAGAAGGTTTGAATTATCTCATGCATTCTATCAGATCAACCACAGACTAAGGCTAGTCTTCAATAACAACAGAAACAATAGAAAGCCCATATATAGATGGAAGATGAACAATGCCCTACCCAGTGCTAACTTAGTCAAGGAAGAAATAAAGAAAGAAATAAAAGACTTTTTAGAATTTAATGAAAATGAAGGCACAATGCACCCAAATTTATGGGACACAATGACAGCAGTGCTAAGAGGAAAACTCATAGCTCTGAGTGCTGCCAAAAAAAAAAAAAAAAAAAAAAAAAACCACCACCAACAAAAAACAAACCTAGAGAGAGCATACACTAGCAGCTTGATAGCACACCTAAAAGTTCTAGAACAAAAGGAAGCAAATTCACCCAAGAGGAGTAGATGGCAGGAAATAATCAAACTCAGGATTGAAATCAACCAAGTGGAAACAAAAAGAACTATACAAAGAATCAACCAAACCAGGAGCTGGTTATTTGAGAAAACAACAAGATAGATAAACCCTTAGGTAGACTAACCAGAGGGCACAGAGACAATATCCAAACTAACAAAACCCGAAATGAAAAGGTAGGCATAACAACAGAAACTGAGGAAATTCAAAAAATCATCATAACCTACTGCAAAATCTTATACTCAACAAAACTGGATAATCTCGAAAAAATGGACAACTCTCTAGACAGATACCAGGTACTGAAGTTAAATAAGAATCAGATAAACCATCTAAACAGTCACATAAGACCTAAAGTAATAGAAACAGTCATTAAAAGTGTCCCAAGCACAAAAAGCCCATGATCAGATGGGTTTAGTGCAGAATTGTATTAGACCTTCAAAGAAGATCCAATACAAATACTCTTCAAACTATTCCACAAAATAGAAACTGAAGAAACACTGCCCAATTTGTTCTATGAAGCCACAATTACTTTTATACCTAAACCACAGAAAGGCACAACAAAGAAAGAGAACTTCAGATCAGTTTCCCTTATGAATATCGATGTAAAATAAAATAAAATCAATAAAATTCTTGCAAACCAAATCCAGGAACATATCAAAAGGATCATCAATCATGATCAAATGACTTCATACCAGGGATGCAGGGATGATTCAGTATTTAAAAATCCATCAAAGTAATCCACTGTATAAACAAACTCAAAGGGAAAAAAACACATGATCATCTCATTAGATGCTGAAAGAGCATTTGACAAAATTCAATACCCCTTCATGGTAAAAGGCTTGGAAAGAAGGTCCATACCTGAACATAGTAAAAGCAATATACAGCAAACCAGTAACTAATATCAAATTAAATGAAGAGAATCTTGAAGCAATCCCACTAAAATCAGAGACTAGACAAAGGTCCCCACTCTCTCCCTACCTATTCAATATAGTACTCAACGCCCTAGCCAGAGCAATTAGACAACAAAAGGATGTCAAAGGGAAAAATTGGAGAGGAAGAAGTCAAACTATCAGTATTTTCAGATGATATGATATTATATTTAAGTGACCCCCAAAACTCCACCAGATAACCTCTACAGCTAAGAAACAACTTCAGCAAAGTGGCTGGATAGTAAATTAACTCAAATAAACTAGTAGCCTTCCTATACTCAAATGATAAACAGGTTGAGAATTAAATTAGGGAAACAAAACCCTTCATAAAGAACATAAAATATCTTGGTGTAACTCTGTCCAAGCAAGTGAAAGATCTATATGACAAGAACTTCAAGTCTCTGAAGAAAGAAATAGAAGAATATCTCAGAAGATGAAAAGATATCCTATGCTCATGGATTGGCAGGATTAACATGGTAAAAATGACCATCTTGCTGAAAGCAGTCTACAGATTCAATGCAATCCCTTTCAACATTCCAACTCAATTCTTCATAGAGTTAGAAAGAGAAATCTTCAAATTCATTTGAAATAACCAAACACCCAGAATAGTGAAAACTATTCTCAAAAATAGAACTTCTGGGAGAAATCACTATCCCTGACTTCAAGCTGTATTACAGAGCAAAAGTAGTAAAAAGTGCATGTTATTGGTATAGAGACAAGCAGGTAGATGAATGGAATAGAATTGAAGACACAGAAATGAATCCACACACCTATGATCACTTGATCTTTGACAAAGGAGCTAAAACCATCCAAATGGGAAAAAAGACAGCATTTTCAATAGATGGTGCTGGTTCAACTGATAGTAATCAGGTAAAAGAAAGCAATATGATTCATTTTTTTCTCCTTGTACAAAGGTCAGGTCCAAGTGGGTCAAGGACCTCCACATAAAACCAGATACATTGAAACTAATAGAAGAGTAACTGGGAGAAGAGCTTCCAACAAATGGGCGTAGGGCAACTTTTTCTTAACAGAATACCAATGGCTCATGCTCTATGGTCAACAATTGACATATTGGACCTCATAAAATTGCAAAGCTTCTGTAAGGTAAAGGACACTGTCAATAGTATAAAACAGCAACCAACAGATTTTGAAAAGATCTTTAGCAATCCTTCATCCTATAGATTGCTAATGTACAATATATACAAAGAATTCAAGAAGGTTGACTCCAGAGAACCAAATAACCCTATTGAAAAATGGAGTTCAGAGCTAAACAAAGAACTTTCAACTAAGGAATATGAAATATCCAAGAAGGACCTAAAAAACTGTTCAACATCTTTAGTCATCAGGGAAATGAAAATTAAGACAACCCTGAGAATCCACCTCACACCAGTCAAAAATTCAAAAATTCATAGATCAAAAATTCAGGTGACTGCAGATGCTGGTGAGGATGTGGAGAAAGGGGAACACTCCTTCACTGTTAGTGGGATTTCAAGCTGCTACAAACACTCTGGAAATCGCTCGAGCTGTTCCTCAGAAAATTGGATATAGTAATACATGAGGACCCAGCTCTACCACTCCTTGGCATATAACCAAAAATACTCCAACATATTACCAGGACATATGTTCCACTATGTTCACAACAGCCTTATTTATATTAGCCAGAAGCTGGAAAGAACCCAGATGTCCTTCAATAGAGAAATGGATACAGAAAATGTAGTACATTTAAACAAGCTATTAAAAACAATGACTTCATGAAATTCTTAGGCAAATTGATGGAACTAGAAAATATCATCCTGAGTGAGGTAACCCAATCCCCAAAACACAACATGGTATGTACTCACTGATAAGTGGAGATTAGCCCAGAAGTTCAGAAAGCAGAATATACAATTCACAGACCACACGAAACTCAAGATGAAGAAAGACCAAAATGTAGATGCTTCATTTCTTCTTAGAAGGTGGAATAAAATATTCATAGGGGAGACAGTGTGGAGCAGAGACTGTAGGAAAGGCCATCCAGAGACTGCCCTGAGGACTCATTCCATATACAGACACCAAACCCAGGCAGTATTGTGGATTTCAAGAAGTGCTTGCTGACAGGAGCCTGATATAGCTGTCTCCTGAGAGGCTCTGCCAGAGCCTGACAAATATAGAGGTGGGTGGTCACAGTCAACCATTAGACTGAGCATGGTGTCCCCAATGGAGGAACTAGAGAAAGGCCTGAAGGGGCTGAAGGAGTTTGCAATCCCATAGAATGAGCAACAATATCAATCAACCAGACCTTCCTCCCAAGCTCCCAGGGACTAACCACCAATCAGAGAGTATACATGGAATGACTTATGGCTCCAGCTACATATGTAGCCAAGGATGGCCTTATCGGGCATCACTGGAAGGAGAAGCCTTTGGTCCTGAAGGCTCAATGCCCCAGCATAGGGGAATGCCAGGGTGGGGATGTGGGAGTGGGTGGGTGAATGGGGTTGCTGAGGGGAAATTGGGAAAGGGATAACATTTGAAATTTCAGTGAATAAAATATCCAATAAGAAAAAAAGAACTTTAGAACCCCAATGTAATCTTTCTCAAGTAATAGGAATGACATTTCTTTTACCTTTTTTTGTGGTGTGTGTGTGTGTGTGTGTGTGTGTGTGCATTTGTGTGTGTCCTCTGTGTTCATGTATGCATATATGTACACATTCCTGTGAGAGGGCAAGCACATTGAAGTCCAGCCCAATTGTAAAATTCAGAGGGTAATGTTAATTGTTCATTAACATTACCATTCTTTAAGTTTAAGACAGGCTTCCTGATGTGTATCCTCCTTATCGGGACCCTAAGATGCTAGGGTTTATTCTTCTCACCTTTTCATAGGATTATACATATGTGCTGATGTGTTGAACTTTACATGCTTCTGGAAGGTTCAGTTCTCATGCTTTTGTGGCAAGAGCTATTTCTCCAGCCCATGAATGTTATTTATTGACATATTATGATTATATATGGAATTGTCTACCAGAACAAACAGATCTAAATCAGTTTTAGCAGGTCTGCACCATAGATGCATGGGTGTTAGTCTGTATAAAGAACAATATTGTAGAGAAGATGTTAGAAATCTTAGAAATCACGTGGAACACTCTATGTCAGATTATTTCTGCATAGTCTTAAAATTCAGCTACTCTATGTACCTAGAGCACAACCCAAAGAGCAAACTCTCTGAGCTTGGCAACAAGGATCTTTTGGAATTCAACTTAAGTATGCATGAGAACCTTGGTTGTATAGCAGCTGTTGACCATAGGATTGCTATTGTATTGTTAATACACTGTTCTGTACATAAAAAAAAAAATCAAATACATGGAAGGTCTGTTCTTTTGACAATCTGAAGCAGTTTAAACACTGTTTAAAAAATGTGTTTGTATGTCCAGTTGACAATGGGCTGTGATAGCTAATCTTGACCACAGTACTGACGTCCTGACTGGATTTGGAAACACATCTGAGGTTACTAAAACACACCTGAGGGTGCATCATGAGGGCAGTTATAGAAGGAACTAACTTCTGAAGAGAATGCCCTGAATGTGAGTGGCTGGATTCTAGAGGCTGAGGACATGGATAGACTCCAGAGAGAAAGAAAGCCAATAGCTAGTGTGTGTGTGTGTGTGTGTGTTACATGTCTGCTTTCATGTCTCCATGACCTGAGATGCTCTGCTCTGCCTTATTACCCTTGCCAATATGAATTGAAATCTCTGAAACCAAATAACTCCTCTCATAAGTTGGTTCTCTCTTGTATTTGCCACAGTGGTAAGAACTCTGATCAGCACCTTCCCCAATATATTTCATTTATCTAATTTGTCTTTTCTCAACATCCCTTTTGTCTTATGAAATTTATTTTTTTAAGAATACAGCTTTCTTATATTGTCTGCAAAATTCATATTTTGTTAGTTTATCTTCAAAGGAAATAGATTGAATGCTTATATCCTTTTGAAGTTAACATGTTGGACTATGCTTCTCATATATATGCTCAGAGTTTGTCTACTGTCTTTGTCAGCTTACATATGTGGGGGGATATTGAAGCCAGCCCCCAAGAAAGGCCAGCCATGCTAGTACTTTAGCCTTGAACTTCTAAGTCCTCATACCGTGAGAATTAAGTGGTGTTTAAGCCAAGTGATGTATACTGTTTATGGTCTAGTACCCAAAATAAGATAATGAGAAAGAAAAAGAATAATTTTTCAGTATACCAAATATCCATCATTAGAAAAATATGATAAAAATTTCAACTACTATGTTAAGTTGTAAAATGGTTAGTAAAAGTGCTAGTAATTTACCAATGGTGCTGAAAGAGAAAGGCAATTAGATCTTTGTTAGGAAAAGAACCTAAGCAAACACAAAAAGAGGACTTTTAAAAAGATAAAAAAGAAAGGCAATGCACTATTAAGGCAGTATGTTTTGAGGGACAAGAAAAGATGTAATTATATTTGTGATGAATTCTAGCTATTAGAAAGCAATCTATTTCAGTTATATCTTAGCATTTGTTGGTTGTTCAGTGCCAAATGGTCAGCCCTAAATATATACAAGCAACCTTGTATACATGGGTGAAATAACAATTGATAAAGAAATGAAGAAACCATGAGTTTGAAGGAGATTGAGGAAGGATATGTAGGAGGACTTGAAGAAAGGAGAGTTGGAATGAAAATACACTTTCAAAAATAAACTAAAAAGAAGTAGGAGATAAAATTTTAGACTTCACTTGAGATGAAAGTAGAAGGTCATCATCTTATTTTTCCTGTTGTGATAAAATACTTGTGAAAAAGAAACTTACAGAAGGGTTCCTTCTGACTCACAGCTGAAAGGTGCTTGGCTTCATAGCAAGGGTGTAGCAGGGTTTTGAAGCAATTGGTCACATCACATCTACTATCAGGAAACAGAGAATAATGAAATTCTGTGGCTTCTTAGTTTCTTTTCTCTGTGTATACAGTTCAGAATCCTGTCAGAAATGATGCTGATAACAATGTTCTCACCTCAATTAGTGTAATCAAGAAAATCTCTAATAGGCATGCCTTCAGGTGATTTTATACTTTGTCATTTTTGACAATTAACAATAACCACCATAGCCACAAACACTGTACTTAAAATCCTAAAATAAGATTTTTCTTATGTGTATGTTTTGATTTGACCAGAAAAGTTTATTTTAGTAGTTAAAGCTAGTGATTTTTTGATAAAAGATGATTTAATGAGAAATATATTTAGCAGTTGCAGTATGCTGGCATTTTTATTTTAAGCAGATCATAAACCATATATTTTCTAAATACAGCCTGATGTCGGCAAATATAAGTACCAAGAAGGTTGTGCATCAAAACACAGATTGGTGAAATAGGTTTTGTTTAAAGTGCAATGCAACCAGATCTCTTGAATTATCTACTCAATCTGTGGATCTCGACCTCTTTTGGAGCTGAAAGATGCTTTCACAGGAGTTGCATTTAAATATTCTGCAAATTAGATATTTACATTGTGATTCATAATAGTAGTAAAATTACAGATATGAAGTAGCAAAAACATAATTTTATGGTTGGGAGTCATCATAATATTAGGAACTATGTTAAAGGGTTGCAGCATCAAGAAGGTTGAAAACCACTAATCCACATGGAGAATGTGTGTTAACTCTGAAGAAATAAAGCCTTATTTTAGTTTAGTGCTTGTTACCTCTGAATGATTTTAGGAGGCCAAAGAGATCAACAGTAAAAGCTGTGCCAATGCTCTTGAGAAAGGATGCAAAGTATATCACTAACACATGCCTTGTCTTGTCATGCTCACTGTTTCCCCTTAGTATCACTTTCCACTCTTCATTTATATAGACTTTTTAAGGGGGCTGTTAATAAAGTGTGTAAATTTAGTTCTTTTCTTGTTCAGCACTGTCTGTGCCTGATCTTAGATTTTTATCTCTGGCCCTTTGCAGCTATTATAAGAGATTGGGTTCTTGAATTCACTGAGTAATGTTTAATCTTCAGTGAAATCCCAGTACCCAAGAACATTTTCTAATGTTCTGTTTAATGTTCTCAGTGCCTTGGCAGTGTGAAGCGCAAATGAGTCATTTTGGAGTAATGCTTTCTGCTAGCATTATGTTGTTCAAACTCCTATGTGATTGCTTGCTCGGTGAAGCATAAAGGTCAGCTTGACCTTTGGTTACATTTTCTCCAGATCTCTTTCTCTTTGCCATTCCCCACAACTGGAATTCAGTTCTGAAGTTTAGCTGTTATTGGACTGATATGAGCTCTGAGCAGATTTGCATGAAAGCACTTCTTTCTTCTGTGGCAACATCTGAGGCTCAGACTAGCTCAGCCCAACTAAATAAAGTAAGTCCCAGGGTCTCAAAAACTGTATCAGCTAGCTTTAGGATGGGTACCAATTTTTCGAGAACAATCATAATTGATTTGTCTCTGAGTTGTTCATAGACTGGAGGAAAGGGGTGTTGCTATTCTGTGAATGTCCTTTGTGAGGATAACTGGTCCCACAAGAAAATGCTAATCTGGAATCAAGCTCTCATGTCTGCTAAACGAGGTAGAAATGTGGGGAGGTTAGTTAAAAGGCAAAATGATTCACTATGCAAGATGAGTCTGCTCTAGGGATCAATCATATAGGGTGACCAAAGTAAATAATGCCATAGCACATTAAGTATGCCTAAAATTTCCTAGGGGAGCAGACTTAAGTGCTCTTTACATACATGCACACACACACACACACACACACACACAAACACTATGGGAGGTGATATGTTAATTAGATTTATTATTATCTCATATTATTTATATATATATATCAGATCACTAAATTGTGTCATATATATATATATATATATATATATATATATAATTCTAATTATATACAATTCTAATTATCAATTTATGTGTTCGATAAAGCTAAAGAGAAAAAAAAGTATGATCCTTTACATTTTTTTTTCTCTCAGAAGATTGTAAGGGAGTAAAGCTTCAAGTTTTGCTACTAAAGTATCTACTAATGCACTGGAAGTATTCCTATAGGGCATATTTAACGAATCACACTGGCCTCACTAAGAAAGGTACTTGACCTTATTGTTCTTCCTTTCATACTTGACTTAGAACTATAGTATTAAGTAAGGTTATATATATAAAATGATACTCTAAAAGGGCATTTAACTAAGAGTACTTATGCAGCATTATGGATTGAATAAAAAATGCTTTCCCATAAACTTACAACTTGACTGTTTGGTCACATAGTAGTCCTGTTTTGTGAAGTTGTAAAATCAGGAAGTGACTAGAGATGTGCTTTTGGAGGTACATTATCCCATGCCATTTCTTATTTATTCTCTGTTTGATATCCAAATGATGTGGACAGCAGTCTCATGACATGTGTTCCATTGCCATGGTGCTCTGTTTAAGTACATGGCAGTCATGCATTGAACTCTCTGAAAAGTGAGCAGAAATCCTTAATCTTTTAATTTCTTCCTCTCATGTATTAACTTAAAACAAATAAAGACCTGAGTAAGACAACTATGATCCATCACCCATATTTTATAGTCAAATTTTATAATAGCTATATTTATTTATTTATATATATGTATATATATTATTAGATATTTACATTTAAAATTTTATTATCTCTCTATACATATATATCTCTCAAGTCACTAAATTGTGTAATATATATATATTATATATAATTGTGTAATATAATATATATTATATATAATATATATATTATTATATAAGATATATCTATCTATCTATCTATCTATCTATCTATCTATCTATCTATCTATCTATCTACATATCTTTCCTAGTTTCCCCTCTGAAAATCCCCTATCCCCTACCCCCTCCCTGCTTCCCAATCCACCCACTCAAATTCCCAGTCCTGGTATTTCTCTATACTGGGGCATAGAACCTTCATAAGACCTAGGGTCTCTCCTCCCACTGATGACCAACTGGGCCATCCTCTGCTACATATATAGCTAGAGCTACAAGTTCCACCATGTGTTTTCTTTGATTGGTGGTTTAGTTCCAAGAAGCTCTGGGGGTACTGGTTAGGTCAAAGTGATGTTCCTCCTATGTGGCTTCAGACGCCTTCAGCTCCTTGGGTATTTTCTCTAGCTCCTTCATTGGGGACCTTGTGCTCCTTCCAATGGATGATCCACTTCTGTATTTGTATGAGGCACTGGCAGAGGCCTTCGGGAGACAGCTATATCATGCTCCTGTCAGCAGGCTCTTGTTGGCATCTCCCTAGTGTTTGGGTTTGGTGGTTGTTTATGGGATGGTTCCCCAAGTCGGGCAGTCTCTGAATGGTTGTTCCTTCAGTCTATGCTCTGCTCAAGAATCGACAAATGGGACCTCATAAAATTGCAAAGCTTCTGTAAGGCAAAGGACACTGTTAATAACACCAAAAGGCAACCAACAGATTGGGAAAAGATCTTTATCAATCCTAAATCTGTTAGTGGGCTAATATTCAATATATATATATAAAGAACTCAAAAAGTTGGACTCCAGAAAACCAAATAACCCTATTAAAAATGGGGTACAGAACTAAAAAAAGAATTCTCAACTGAGGAATACTGAATGGCTGAGAAGCACCTAAAAATATTCAACATCATTAATCATCAGGGAAATGCAAATCAAAACAACCCTGAGATTCCATCTCACACCAGTCAGAATGGCTAAGATCAAAAACTCAGGTGACAGCAGATGCTAGTGAGGATGTGGAGAAAGAGGAACACTCCTCCATTGCTGGTGGGATTGCAAGCTGGTACAACCACTCTGGAAATCAGTTTGGTGGTTCCTCAGAAAATTGGACATAGTTCTACTGGAAGATCCAGCAATACCTCTCTTGGGAATATACCCAGAAGATTTTCCAACTTGTAATAAGGACACATGCTCCACTATGTTCATTGCAGCCTTATTTATAAGAGCCAGAAGCTGGAAAAAACCCAGATGTCCCTAAACAGAGGAATGGATACAGAAATTGTGGTACATTTACACAATGGTCTACTATTCAGCTATTAAAAACAATGAATTTATGAAATTCTTAGACAAATGGATGGATCTGGAGGATATCATCTTAAGTGAGGTAACCCAATCACAAAAGAACACACATAAGATGCACTCACTGATAAGTGGATATTAGCCCAGAAACTCAGAATCCTTCTTAGAAGTGGGGAACAAAAAACCCATGGAAGGAGTTACAGAGACAAAGTTCAGAGCAGAGACTGAAGGAACGACCATCCAGAGACTGCTCCACTTGGGGACCAATCCAATGTTTTTATGCTTATATTGTTTCTACTGTATCCATTTACCTACTTTTACTGTCTTAAAGCATCCTCAGCATAATTGAAGTGATGAATTTATTTTTCAGTTATGCAACATTTTGTTTCTTTTAAAATATTTCTGGAGTTTGTGAATTGGATAAGTGGTTATAGTTCTTGCAGTGTCAGAATGAAGACTTGTGTTTGGATCAACACCTATGTAAAAGCTGGTCTGAGAATATGATCAAGGCAACAGTTGAATCCTTTGGGTTTCCTGAGCAACCACTGTAGCTGAAACTTGAATTCCTGGGTTAGTGACAGACTTGTCTATAAAATAGCATGAAGAATAATAGAGGGAGATACCATACATTGACCTATGTGCATATATGCATACCCACATATCATTTTTTTATATTTATTTATTTATTTATTATATTTATAAGTACACTATAGCTGTCTACAGACACTCCAGAAGAGGGAGTCAGATCTTGTTACGGATGGTTATGAGCCATCATGTGGTTGCTGGGATTTGAACTCTGGACCTTTGGAAGAGCAGTCGGGTGCTCTTACCCACTGAGCCATCTCACCAGCCCCAACATACCCACATATCTTATTTTGGGAAATACACATGTGCATATATCATCCATACACATGAAATCCATTTTTTAAAGAAGTTTCTTAAGAGTAGTGGAGACAAATAAATGTATCCACATTATTATTTTTATTTCAGGAATAATTTGCTTTTAAATAATTATGTATCATTATTTGCATCAACAATTATACATAACAGTCTATCAATAATTATGTATCATTGTAGCCAATCCAAACACAGAGTGTAACAAGATGATACTTTAGTTAGGTATTCTAGTTAGTATTAGCTGTCAACCTGAAATAGTCTAGAATCATCTGAGAGGACAACTTTGAGTGTTGAACAGCCTAGGTCAGATTGGATTGGTGTTAATTCTAGATTCACTTTAGGAGCTTATCATGATTATTAATTGATGCAGGAAGGACCATATTAATGTGTTTGGGCAGAATCAATCTTAGATAGATGGTCCTGGACTGTATAAGAAAGCAGTTGAGTTGTTGAGACAGCCAGAGAAACCAATAAGTAATTCCTGTATGGTTCCTGCCTTGAGTTCTTGCCTTGACTTCCCTAAGTGATAAATTTTAAAGATGCCTTTTAAAATACAAAGAAAAACTAACTGCATACGGATAAGCCCTGTGAATTGCAGCAATGCCAGTTCTGGGTTTGGTGGTTTATTCTAGTGAACTAACTCAATCCTAAATTTGTGCAATGGGTGTATAGGTCTACACAGCTTAGGTTTTTGCAAACTTCCTGTGTGCCTCTACCAATTTTAAAATCAAAATAAAAAGTCAGTGAGTCAATTAAAGATAAATGTGTATTTGAAACATTGAAATAAAGAGTGAGATAGCCTTGTGCCAATATACTAGCCACTTTGTGAGTAAGGAGAATGTTTATTTTCTACTTTGAAGAGTACCGTGGTGGTTTGAATGAGAATGACTGTTGGAACTGTTAGGAAAGATTAAGAATTGTGGCCTTTCTGGAGATGTGTAAGTGGACCAGGTTTTAACGTTTCAAAAGGATCATGCCATCCTGAGTTTTTTTTTCTTGGCATTCTTTTTATGACTCAAGATATGAACCCATAGCAACTGCTCCAAGTGTCATGCCTTACTGCATACTCTGTGCTCCTCACCTTGTCTGACTGTTACACCCCCCAAAGCTCTTCTATAAGTTGTTCTGGTTATGGTGTCTTGTCACAGCAGCAGAAAAAGTAAATAACATACCATACAATTACCATCAGTAAACATCTTCATTTTGCATCATTGAAAACAGGAATATGACTTTTGCTATTGTTGTGTTTATAGTCAAATTTATATATTAAGGAAAATGTTAAATTAAAGAAAATTCTTAAAAGTAAAAATCTGCCTATTTTCCTTCTTCTTGATTTTCTTGTGTTTTACAAATTGTATCTTGAGTATTCTAAGTTTCTGGGTTAATATCCACTTATCAGTGAGTGCATATCAAGTGAGTTCTTTTGTGATTGGGTTACCACACTCAGGATGATATCCTCCAGATACATCCATTTGCCTAAGACTTTCATAAATTCATTGTTTTTAATAGCTGACTCCATTGTGTAAATGTACCACATTTTCTGTATCCATTCCTCTGTTGAGGGACATCTGGGTTTTTTCCAGCTTCTGGCTATTATAAATAAGGCTGCTATAAACATAGTGGAGCATGTGGTCTTATTATCAGTTGGAACATCTGGGTATATTCCCAAGAGAGGTATTGCTGGATCTTCCAGTAGTATTGTTGCCAATTTTCTGAGGAACCGCAAGATTGATTTCCAGAGTGGTTGTACCAGCTTGCAATCCCACCAGCAATGGAGGAGTGTTCGTCTTTCTCCACATCCTCACCAGCATCTGCTGTCCACTGAATTTTTGATCTTAGCCATTCTGACTGGTGTGAGGTGGAGTCTAAGGGTTGTTTTGATTTGCGTTTCCCTGATGATTAAGGATGTTGAACATCTTTTCAGGTGATTCTCAGCCATTTGGTATTCCTCAGTTGAGAATTCTTTGTTTAGTTCTGTACCCCAATTTTAAATGGGGTTATTTGAATTTCTGGAGTCCAGCTTCTTGAGTTCTTTGTATATATTGGATAGTGGATACTTCATTCCTCCTTACAATAGGGAACAAAATACCCATGGAAGGAGTTATAGAGACAAAGATTGGCTCTGAAACGAAAGGATGGATAATCCAGAGACTGCCCTACCCGGGGATCCATCTCATCATCAGCCACCAAACGCAGACACTATTATATATGCCAGCAAGATTTTGCAGAAAGGACCCTGATATAGCTATCTCTTGTGAGGTTATGGCAGTGCCTGGCAAATACAGAAGTGGATGCTCACAGTCATCTATTGTATGGAACACAGGGCCACCACTGGAGGAGCTGGAGAAAGTACCCAAGGAGCTAAAGGGGTCTGCAACACTATAGGTGGAACAACAATACAAACTAACCAGTATCCCCGGAGCTCGTGTCTCTAGCTGCATATGTAGCAGAAGATGTCCTAATCAGCCATCACTGGGAAGAGAGGCCCCTTGGTCTTGCAAACTTTATATGCCCCAGTGCATGGGATTGGCAAGGTCAAGAAGTGGTAGTGGGTGGGTAGGGGAGCAGGGCGGTGGGAGGGCATAGGGAACTTTTGGGATAGCATTTGAAATGTATATGAAAAAAATATCTAATAAAAAATTGAAAAAAAAAACCTGCCTATTCGTTAAATTCTTAAGAAATTTGAATACTCCATTCCCAGTTGGTGAAATTAGTTGGCAATTAGGAATTGTGGCCTTTCTGGAGGTGTGTCACTTGATACAGGTTTTGAGGTTTCAAAGGAATCATGGCATTCTGAGTTTCTTTGTTCCTAAGAACTTTTTACATATGTATAATGGAAATATGGTTACATCCACTTCCTTATTTTTTCCTCCAATTCTACCCGTTCCCCTAACATATTTTCTTACCAAGCTCTGTTTTCTTACTTGTTGATAACCCATTACATATAATTAGTGTTGCACATATAATGTACAAAGAGAAAGGAAAAAGTCATTTGTTATTGTACTTCACAAAGTTAACTAAGCTTCTTTCAGGTTTAGTTTTCAAGTGCTTTCTACTCTTCTTAAAAACAAGTTATTTTTTGATTCATTGCCTCCATTTTGCAGTTAGGAAATGATAGAAAATACTATTCAGCGATTTTTGACTCCAAATAATTATTAATTAATTATTTCTTTCATTTAAGTAAATTAAAATTGATTATAATAAGTTACTAATTACCAAATATAAAAGTCAACATAGTCGTGCATTGAATTTTGCTTCGGTTATTATGTTTCTTTTTTTTTAATTTAACTTTATTTGCAATTCATTTTTTACACTCCCTGCCCTTCCCCATCCACCCTCAGACTGCTCCACATCCTACAACTCCCCACACCACCCCATCTCCATGTGGATGCCCCTACCACCCACCCCACCTGACCTTTAAACTCCCTGGGCCCTCCATTCTCTTGAAGGTTAGGTGCTTCATCTCTGAATGAACACAGACCTGGAAGTTGTCTACTGTTTGTTAGGGGCCTCATATCTGCTGGTGTATGCTGTCTGTTTAGTGGTCCGGTGTTTGAAAGATCTTGGGGTACCAGATTAATTAAGGCTGCTGGTCCACCTACAGAATTGACCTCCTCAGAAGCTTCTTTCGGTCTTCCCTAATTCAACAACAGGGTTCAGCTGCTTCTGTCCATTGGTTGAGTGCAAATAATTCCATGTGACTCTTTCAGCTGCTTGTTGGTTCTTTCAGAGGGCAGTCATGATGGGTCCCTTTTTGTGAGCATTCTATAGTCTCAGTAACAGTGTCATGCCTTGGGACCTCCTCTTGAACTGATCCTATTTTGGCCCTGTTGCTGGACCTTCTTTTTCTCAAGCTCCTCTCTATTTGCATCCCTGTAATTCCTTCAATCAGGAACAATTATGGGTCAGAGACCTGACTGCAGGATAGCAACCCCATCCCTCACTTGATTTCCTGTCTTCCTGCTGGAGGTGGGTTCTATAAATTCCCTCTCCCTACTGTCAGGCATTTCATCAAAGGGCCCTCCCTATGAGTCCTGGGAGTCTCTCATCTCCCAGGTCTCTGGTACATTCTGGGGGCAGGGGAATCCCCCAATCTCATATTTCCTGAGGTTGTCTGTTTACATTCTTTTGATGCCCCTCAGGGCTTCAGTCCTCTTTCTTCACCCAATACCAGATCAGGTTTCCCTCTATCCCACACTGCTCCCCCCCCCCATCATATCTACATTCCCTCCCAAGTCCTTTTCTGCCTCCCTCCCCACTTGTGATTGCTTTCTTCTCTCTCCTAAGTGGGACTGAGGCATTCTCACTTGGGCACTTCAGCTTGTTGAGCCTTTTAAATTCTGTGGAATGTATCTTGTGTATTCTGTATGGTTTTTTTTTCTTTTTTATCCTTCTTCTTCCTTCCCTCCCTCCCTCCCTCCCTGCCTCCCTCCCCGCCTCCCTCCCTCCCTGCCTCCCTCCTTCCTTTTTTTTTACCTTTTTCCTTTTTTTTTTGGCTAATATCCACTTATTAGTGAGAACATACCATGCATGTCCTTTTGGGTCTGAGTTACCTCATTCAGGATGATATTTTCTAGTTCCATCCATTTGTCTGCAAAAGTCAGGATGTCCTCATTCTTAATAGCTGAGTAGCATTCTGTTGTCTAAATGAACCACATTTTCTGTATCCATTCTTCTGTCATGGGACATCTACATTGTTTCCAGCTTCTGGTTATCACAGATAAGGCCACTATGATTGATTACAATATGTTACTAGTTATCAAATATAAAAGTCAAGTAAACATTTTTGTGCATAGAATTTTGAATCAGTTATTATGTTTCTTATAATTGATGACAAGAAGTAACTTGGGAGAACATGAACAATAATCTTTTAAATTTCTTTCAAGAGTATTTTATGTCTATGTACCATTAACAGACATGACAATTCCTATTTTCCAATATCTATTCAGAATCAAAACTGCCTCTAGTTTCACATGTGTGTCCTGGAATATCCATTTATGAAGATCTGTCTGGTTTTATTGTAATTCAATAGTTTCAGTTCTTCTAGGATACTTTGCTACTTGACTCCCCTTTGGGAAAGTTTGGATGTAGAATCAGCAGTCCTGGATACACATTATTTCATGTAATTTAAAAGTCAAGTAGGGTCAGTGTATGAGTAAGGCATTCTTGCTGCGAGCTGGTATGTGGATAGAAGCTACTAGTCTTGATAAGAGCCTGACTTAGCAACCTGTTGGTGTGACTTTTGTTGGAAGACAGGTAATTTATTGTGTATTCTAATCTTCTGTGAGGTTTTACTGAATGTGATGTCTAATGGATTGTGAGAACATATGAGAACAGTTTCTGTCATGTTCTCAGGGTTTTTTCAATAACTGATTGCATCAGGCACATACTAGCAGTCAGGAAGAACTGACTCTATGCTTCATGTTGGGGCTGCTGGTTGTGATTCCCTTCAATGTATAATTAGCCTCCCTTGACAGAGGAACAGCTGAGAGAACATACCTGTTTTGCACATAAAAGAGGCATTCTGCTCATTCAGTTGTTGGATGACTCAGTATGTTACAAGTGAGCTATTTGCATTAGCTATGCTTTTTTTAAAAGTGGATTTATTATTAGAACTGATAAGCCAAGTGTGTTACACGCTATTTTATTACATATGTATTCAAACTATAGCAAGAGAAAGGAAAATACAAAGATTAACCATAGGGTTATTTTCCATAAATTGTAAACATACCACTTCTTACAAGTGATAATTTAGCAATGAAAGGTGAGAAATTTAAACAACTCAACTATTTTTCATGTTTAAAAAACAAGATAAAAAATGGAAATGATAGCATGCATTATGATACATTAATGACAGGACCTAAAAAGACCTTAATTAACATGGTTCAGTAGAAATCAGTCTTGGATAAGAGGAATGTCATGCCCTATTCTCTCTGAGCCTGTAAGTTTCATGAACTAGAGTAGCCCTGACAATCATTAGGGCAGAGTGAACTGAGAATACAAAACAAAACAACAAACAAACATAAAACCCCAAACTCATCTTGCCTAATAAAGGAATGTTGACTGTACTTAACAAAACAATGTGGTCAAATGCTACTACCTTCCAAATGTTGTGTGATACTGGTCTCCTTATGGTACATATCCATGACAATTGAAGGATCTCTTCCAGAGGTTTCACTGTGATAACCGATTTGCTAATAGTGTACAGTGGGAAAATATGTCCCTCAACTGTGCCTTTCTAAGGTCTTCTCATGCAACTTATCTTTCAGGAAAAAACTATTAGATTAAAACACCATTTCTAATTAATTTAACAAAAATGTCCCAGACAAAAATTGAAAAAGAAAAAACTAGAATATTTCTATAACTGTACAGGAACTGAATACAAAGAAAGAACAGCAGAAATGGGAAAGAATATTACTTCTGTGAGCCATGGTATCATGAAGTCTTTCTTAGCCAAGTATGAATGAACACAGCATGGGAGAATGAGAGCTTGCAGTTTTTACTATTGCTGCTTTTTGAGACAAGGAGGGAATCCAGCTACTGATAATCGACCTGGATCAGTCACCTATGAACTGGGATTGCAGGCATAACAAGCCCGATAGAAATGACAAAATTTTAAATACGTCAGAAGGGATGAGTATATAGTTAAGCACAGTATGTATTTGGTGAAAAGGACATACAGACATATATTTATGACAGACAATCAAAACAGTAGCTGACACAATGTTCTAAAACAAATACAGGGGCAAAACATGAAAATCAGTCCTCTGATTCAAACTTGCATCTCAAATGTTATCTATGTATTTGTGTGAATTTGAGTTAACATTTTTTATTAGATATTTTCTTTATTTACATTTCAAATTGTAATCCCCTTTCCTAGTTTCCCCTCCAAAATTCCCCTATGTCCTTCCTCTCCCCCTGCTCCCAAACACTCCCATTCCTGGTTCTGGCATTCCCCTATACTGTGGCATAGAACTGTCACAGGACCAAGGGCCTCTCCTACTATTGATGACCAACTAGGCCATCCTCTGCTACATATATAGCTAGAGCCACAAGTTCCACCATGTGTTTTCTTTGATTGGTGGTATAGTTCAAAGAAGCTCTGATGGTAATGGTTAGTTCATATTGATGTTTCTCCTAAGGGGCTTCAGTCCCCTTCAGCTCCCTGGGCATTTCTCTGGCTCCTTCACTGGGGTACCTGTGCTCCGTCCAATACATGACTGTGTGCATCCACTTTTGTATTTGCCAGGCACTGGCAGAGCTTCACAGGAGACAGCTATATCACGCTCCTGTCAGCAGGCTCTTGTTGGCATCTGCCTAGTGACTGGGTTTGGTGGTTATTTATGAGGTGCATCCCCAAGTGGGGCATGAATGGTCATGCCATTCTCTGAATGGTCGTTCCTTCAGGCTCTGCTCAGAACTTTGTTTCTGTAACTCTTTCCATGGGTATTTTGTTCCCAAATCTAAGAAGGAATGAAGTATCCACACTTTTGGTCTTAATTATTCTTGAGTTTCATGTATTTTGCAAATTGTATCTTGGGTATTCTAAGTTTCTGAACTAATACCCACTTATCAGTGAGTGCATATCATGTGTGTTCTTTTGTGATTGGGTTACCTCACTCAGGATGATATCCTCCAGATACATCCATTTGCCTAAGAATTTGATACATTCATTATTTTTCATAGCATTATTTTTCATTGTGTAAATGTACCACATTTTCTGTATCCATGCTTCTGTTGAGGGACATCTGGGTTCTTTCCAGCTTCTGGCTATTATAAACAAGGTTGCTATGAACATAGTGAAGCATGTGTCCTTATTACCAGTTGGAACATCGTCTGGGTATATGCCCAGGAGAGTTATTGCTGGATCTTCCAGTAGTAATATGTCCAATTTTCTGAGGAACCACCAGACTGATTTCCAGAATGGTTGTACCAGCTTGCAATCCCAGCAGCAATGGAAGAGCGTTCCTCTTTCTCCACATCCTCACTAGCATCTGCAGTCACCTGAGTTTTTGATTTTAGTCATTCTGACTGGTGTGAGGTGGAATCTCAGGGTTGTTTTGATTTGCATTTCCCTGATGATTAAGGATGTTGAACATTTTTTCAGGTGTTTCTCAGCCATTTGGTATTCCTTAGTTGAGAATTCTTTGTTTAGATCTGTACCCCAATTTTAAATGGAATTTAAATTTGAATTTGAATTTAAATGGAATTTAATTTTAAATTTGAATTTCTGGAGTCCAGCTTCTTGAGCTCTTTGTATATACTGGATATTAGTCCCCTATCAGATTTAGGATTGGTAAAAATCTTTCCCAATCTGTTGGTGGCCTTTTTGTCTTATTGACAGTGTCTTTTGCTTTACAGAAGCTTTGCAATTTTATGAAGTCCCATTTATCAATTCTTGATCTTACAGCACAAGCCATTGCTGTTCTGTTTAGGAATTTTTCCCCTGTGCCCATATCTTTGATGCTTTTCCCCACTTTCTCCTCTATAAATGTCAGTGTCTCTGGTTTTATGTGGAGGTCTTTGATCCAGTTAGACTCAAGCTTTGTACAAGGAGATAAGAATGGATCAATTCACATTCTTCTACATAATAACCACCAGTTGTGCAAGCACCATTTATTGAAAATGCTGTCTTTTTTCCCACTGGATGGTTTTAGCTCCCTTGTCTAAGATCAAGTGACCATAGGTGTGTGGATTCATTTCTGGATCTTCAATTCTATTCCATTGATCTACATGTCTGTCGCTGTACCAGTACCATGCAGTTTTTATCACAATTGCTCTGTAGTGCAGCTTAAGGTCAGGCATGGTGATTCCATCAGAGGTTCTTTTATTGTTGAGAATAGTTTTTGCTCTCCTAGGTTTTTTATTATTCCAGATGAATTTGCAAATTGCCATTTCTAACTCAGTGAAGAATTGAGTTGAAATTTTGATGGGGATTGTATTGGATTCTGTAGATTGCTTCCAGCAGGATAGCCATTTTGACTGTATTAATCCTGCCAATCCAAGGGACCTTTCTTAAGACATGTAATTAAAACATAGGTTTTATTTAGATGAATGATAAGCATATAAATATGTGGCTTGCATACAGTTTGTAACAGAGATTAGTATTAGAGAAAAAATAATTGCTATATGCTTAGTTAAAAATACACTGCCACTTATCTTTGGAGGTTGACTTGATTCTTGTAAAAGGAATTTAACTCTTCATTGTGTTTTAATTATGTATTATTTACTCTTCTCTGTGATAAACTACCAAGTGTTAAATAGCCTTATTTTAGAATATATGAGTTATTTTTCTCCTACAGATGTGAACAATTTTTTTTACTCATTGTTTCACAATTGCTTCTATATAATGTTCTGCATCTAACCAAGTTCATTGTTTGTCTGCTTTGGTAGCATGACACATTAAGTAGTTACAAGAAAGGAGATGAAGCTATAGTAAGAGTACAGTTATAATCTGAATTCTCATGTATGTGTCCTATGAGGATCAATCTCTTTATTTTACAACCCATTATTTGCATCCAATAATGATTACAAACTATAAGACTGGCACAGAAAAAGACATTCCTATTAGCTAGAAATGGAATAGTTTCTTGATGGTATCTCTTCAGTTTGGCAGAACACATAGAACTTGGAATGTTTGTGCTAAATCCAGGCTGTGGAAGTAAGTGAACATCTTGTCTGAATTCTCTGTCCAGAGCAATGATGTGGATTGCGGACAAGTACTAGTTTGAGTCCTTTCAGGAATCTGACATTTCAGCAGATGAGATATACTTAGTATAAACTATAAAATATGGGTGTAATATTTTTATATATTACCATACTATCCCAAAATGGTATATCCATAAGATGTATTAAGGGATGCAATATGGTTAGAATGTCAAAGCACAGAAATTGTGGTAGGTTTAAACACAGTGGAAGAGGACTACTAGAAAGCCTGGAGGAGAACCAGATATACCAACTACTATGGTAATTATGTGTACTTCCTGCATTATGGTACAGAAGATAATATTGTTTGTGCTGTATATCCATGGCTATTATGAATAACTATTATTAAAGCTCCAAAACTTCTTTATAGAGTTCCATGTCATATGTACGATGCTTAATTTAATAAGATTGGAATCATATACTAAGATATTTATAACAGTCCTTTTGTTTTTAAATGGTAAGAACATGAATGGTGCTTTAAATAGTATTTAAAAATAGTCTTTTCTAAAATCATGCATCATATTTATAACAAAAAGATCATAATGAAGCAATGATTTGTATCCTAGTAAAAATGTAAGAGTAGATGTATAAGCCAGACATGTTGGTACATGCCTGTAATACCTATATGGGAGAGTGATGAAAGATTGCAAGTTCAGTCTCCCTGGAATATGGAGTGAGTTCCATAGGTAATTTAGACAGACTTTGCCTCAAAATTAATGGCAAAAGTAATGAGCCTAAGTTGGGGAGACATGTGGAAGGTATTGAAGGGAGGAAAGGAAGGAGAAAAATGTTGTAACACTATCTTAATAAATTTTTTTTTAAAAATAAAGCCACAGGGAAGTAGGTGAGTGCTAGAATGCTTGTTTATCTGGCACAGTTCTGTATGTTCAATTCTCAGGTATATAAGAAGTAAACTATGAAATCAATAATCCCTGAGTATTGATTGCTAAAGTTTAAAATAATCTAGCAAAAATATTTGTATGTGCATAGATTTTATTCCTACTAGATTTCTAAAATTATTAGGTTATATATGGTATACAAGCTATATAAAATAACTAGCATTGGCACAAAGTACTGGAGGAAGGGCATTTAAATTAATTCAATCCCTCTTGCTGGTTTTGTAAGCATGAGGAGCATGCACTTTGGGAAGCAGCATCAATGATGAGAAAACTGCATCACCATACCCTTGAATGGGTAGGCAATGGGTGCCTTGAGAACTGCAATGTGGGATGTGGCAAACAAAGAGAAGACATAAAGACAATGTGCATGGATGAGAGGAGATAAGTCAATTACCATATACTATAATATAGTCATAGTATTCATTGTTGATACTGCACTACAGTGGCATTGAATATATGAGGCCACCCTCAAATGTAGTGAGCCTCAGAATTAATGCTATGTGACTCTCTCTCTCTCTCTCTCTCTCTCTCTCTCTCTCTCTCTGTATATATATATGTATATATATGTATATATATGTATATATGCATATATATGTATATATGTATATATGTATATATATATGTATATGTATACATGTATATGTATATATATGTATATATATATGTATATGTATACATGTATATGTATACATGTATATGTATATGTATATATGTATATATGTATATATATGTATATATATGTATATATATGTATATATGTATATATATGTATATATATGTGTATATATGTGTATATATATGTATATGTATATATATAAGAGACTCTCTCTCTCTCTCACACACACATATATATATATATATATATATATGTGTGTGTGTGTGTGTGTGTGTGTGTGTAAACATTTTTGTATTGTAAACAGCTTATTGTCTTATGCTGGTACATATTTTAGATCAGAAAGTCTTACTCAAAACCTTTAAATTTAAAACAATAATAACATTAGATTTCACCCTTATTGTGACCTTTACCTCTCCTTTGCTCCTACTTATGTTCTGAAGAAGACAGGAGAAATATCAATTATGGTGCTACTTGAAAGATAGGTAAGTATAGTTAAAGAAGTTATGTTGTTGCTTTTTCTCATCTGTTTATGAATGATGTTGATTCATTTGGAGTTTCAATGTAGCAGAAGAAAAGAACCTGGTCCTTTGGAAGAGAATCTTCAGCATATTCAACCAGGTGTCAAGTTTGTGAGTAACCTGAGTTAGGAATCCCATTACCCTAGGCACTAGGACAAACTTTGGCAGAGTAGACCTCTCTTCATCACTCTGGGCTCAAACCTACCCCAGGGATGTTTTGCCGAGAAGAAGTAGGCTTTACTAGAGTTCCACTTTCCTCCCTTCAAGTGAGCTCAGAGTGCTTTTGAAGCTCATTTAACCTACTCAAAGAATCCTGAAGTTTTCTGTACCATAACCCTGGGTTTTCATTTTGCTTACATTTGATTTCTTTAAAATTTTTTTTTTTTGGTTTTTTGAGACAGAATTTCTCTGTATAACCCTGGCTGTCCTGGAACTCACTTTGTAGACCAGGCTGTCCTCGAACTCAGAAATCTGCCTGCCTCTGCCTCCCGAGTGCTGGGATTAAAGGCGTGCACCACCATGCCCGGCTTGATTTCTTTTTAATATAAAGGAAAGGTGAATGTTTGCAATAAAGTGTAGAAATAATAGGAGGATAATAAGAAATGTTTTGATTGTAACCCAATTTATGTTTTAATTTAATTTTTAAATTTTGGTGTGATGAGGAGTACAAGCTATGTTATAGTTGTGGAGATCAGTGGTCACATTATGGAAATTGCTTAGTTATTTCTACCAGGTTAGTTCCTATGTTTGAACTCAGGCTCTCAAATCCCAGTGAGTCATCTTATTGAGTTATTTTCTTTCTTTCTTTCTCTCTCTCTCTTTCTTTCTTTCTTTCTTTCTTTCTTTCTTTCTTTCTTTCTTTCTTTCTTTCTTTCTTTCTTTCTTGTGAGGTCAGATGTAGGTGGGTTCATCAGAGTGTAAATTTGGAAGTCAAAGGACAACTTGCATTTCTCTCCTTATATCATATATATGTTTCAGGAGTTGAACTTAAATCTTGAGGCTTATTATATTATTAAGTAATATGAATAAAGATATATGTAAAATAATTTAAATAAATCATTTTTCTACATGGATCTCATATTTAACACTTTTTCTAACATGTTTATTTCTTTGTGTTTCTGTGATCGTAATAACTTAGAATTTAACAGGCTTAAAATACACAGTCTTAAAGATGATGAAGTTTTTTTCAGCAAACTGCTCTTTGGAAAGATAAGATTTACTATGCATTGTTTTAATGTCTTATGAGAGTCTTTCTGTGGCAAAACTTGGTCCCTTTCTTTAGCATATGATTAACACATTTGAATGCAATGTAGTATTTCCTGAACCATCCAGTGCAGATAAGCCTGTCCTAACATCTATGCTTTTTTTGTTCTAGGACAGCTTCCCCGCAAGGTTTGGAGGAATTCACTTTGTCAATCAACCTTGGTATATTCATGCCCTGTACACTGTGATACGCCCATTCCTCAAAGAGAAGACTCGGAAAAGGGTACTTTGTTTTTTTGTTTTAAAATCTGATCTCTGTCTTCACCCCCATTCAATGATTTCTGATACATAGCTGCTGATTTAATGTCAGCCATGATAAAATTTCCTTTTTCTTTCATGTTAATATTCAGCATAGGAGACATTTTTAGATTCTTAGAGAGCCCATTAGTTTTCTAAATTCTTAATGTTTCATGAATGGGATATTTGAAAACAAGTTTTCCCACTTTCTCACCAAATAATGAAATGTCAGTGTAAACCTCAAAAAACTCAGCTACGTTATTCTATTATTGTTGGTACTCTTAGTTTTCAAATAAAGTCTTAATGTAAATCAGTATTTTATTTACTGACAAATGAGTGCTTATTTTATAATATTTATTAAAATGAAGTAAATTTTGCAGACTATTTTATTTGTGTAATGAAAAACATTATCACTAAATATAATAATTATTTAAAATATTCAGTACTAGCACATGGTAAATTGAGTAGGCATTTTTATTGAACACAGATTTTTTTATTATTATTATTTTCTTTATTTACATTTCAAATGCTATCCTGAAAGTTCCCTATACCCCGCCCCCCTGGCCCTGCTACCCTACCCACCCACTCCCACTACTTGGCCCTGGCCTTCCCCTGTCAAGGGTCATATAAACTTTGCAAGACCAAGGGGCCTCTCTTCCCAATAATGGCCAACTAGGCCATCTTCTGCTACATATGCAGCTAGAGACACGAACGAGCTCAGGGGGTACTGGTTAGTTCATATTGTTGTTCCACCTACAGGGTTGCAGCCCCCTTCAGCTCCTTGGGTACTTTCTCTAGCTCCTCCATTGG